>NC_045752.1:25605471-25641341 GCF_008692095.1 Etheostoma spectabile
GTGTGGGAGGATCCAAAAGGGTCGGGTGCGCTGCTACATGGGTGGCAGCGAAGGTCATGGGCTTCGAAAGACCAGAAACGGGCGGCAGAGGGGGCTCTGGGGACGTGGATTTCACCTCTCAGTGGGGAAGGAGCGGAAATTGTGGGGAGTTGGAGCGCTACCGGTTAGACTGGTGGGGCTTACCTCTACGCACAGTCTCGGTTCTGGAACCATACTCCGGAAGGGAGTGGACTCTGTCCTACTCCGGAGTTGCCCATGGTGTGAGGCGCCGGGGGGTGTGGGGATACTCACAGTCCCGCTGAGTGCCGCGCGTTGGAGTTACCGGTGGACGAGGGGTCGCCCCCTACGCCTGCGGGTGATGGGGGGGAAAAACTCTGACATGTTGTTAGTGATATGCCCAAACAAGAGTTCGGGAGTATTCGGCCTTCTTGGAGACCTTGAATGGAGTCCTGTATGGGGCTCCAGTAGGGGACTCCATAGTTCTGCTGGGGGACTCAATGCAAACATGGGACAATGATGGAGATACTTGGAGAGGCGTAATTGGGAGGAACGGCTCCCTGATCTAAACCAGAGTGGTTGTCTGTTTGTTGGACTTCGTGCAGTCATGGTTGGCCATGTTCGAACACAGGGATGCTCATAAGTGTACTTGTACCAGAGCACCCTAGGCCAAGGTCAATGATCGATTTAATCGTTTCATCTGATCTGAGGCCGTATGTTTGGACACTCGGGTGAAGAGAAGGGCACAGCTGAAACTGATCACCATCTGGGGTGGTTGGGTCAGGGGATGGGGAGGGACTCTGGACAGACCTGGTAAGCCCAAACGGGTAGTGGGGTAAACTGGAACGTCGGAGGAGGCCCTGTCCGACGGACTTTCAACTCACACCTCCGGCGGAGCTTTTCGAATCCCGTGTGAGGCTGGGGGCATTGAACCTGAGTGGACAATGTTCAAAGTTCCATTGCTAAAGCTGCGGGGCAAGGTGTGTGTCTTAGGGTTTTAGGTGCCTCAAGGGGCGAACCCACGAACACCCTGGTGGCAACCGGTGGTCAGGGAAGCGTCCGACTGAAGAAGGAGTCTTTCGGGATATGTTGTCTCGGAGGACTGAGGAGGCAGTTGCAGGGTACCGACGGGCCCAAAGGGCTGCAGCCTCTGCCGTGACAGAGGCAAAGCAGCGGGTGTGGGAGAAGTTCGGAGAAGATATGGAGAAGGACTTTCGGTCGCACCAAGGTGCTCTGGAAAAACCGTTCGCCACCTCAGGAGGGGGAAGCGAGGAATCATCCAAGCGTTTACAGTAAGGATGGACGTTGTTGACCTAACTGAGGAGGTAATAGGGCGGTGGAAGGAGCACTTTGAGGAACTAAATCCAGTGACACGCCCTCTGTGGTAGGGCAGAGCTGGAGGACGAGGGGGGATGTTGTCAATTTCCCTGGTGGAAGTCGCTGAGTAGTCAAACAACTCCACAGCGGCAAAGCCCAGGGATTGATGAGATCCGTCCAGAAATGCTGAAGGCTCTGGGTGTGGAGGGAATGTCTTGGTTGACACGCCTCTTCAAAATTGCGATGAAGTCTGGGACGGTGCTAAGGAGTGGCAGACCGGGGGTGGTTGTTCCCTCTTCAAAAAGGGGGACCAGACGGGTGTGTGCCAATTACGGGGTATCAATTCTCAGCCTCCCTGGTAAAGTCTACTCCAAGGTGCTGGAAAGGAGGGTTCGGCCGAAGTAAACAAATCGGATTGAAGAGGAACAATGCGGATTCCGTCTGGTAGTGGAAAAACGGACAGATCTTTACTCTCGCAAGGATCTTGTCCCGTCTACATGTGTTTTGTGGATCTGGAGAAGGCGTTGATGACCGGGTCCCCGGGAGAAATTGTGGGAGGTGCTGCGGGAATATGGGGTGAGGGGGGGTCCTTCAGGGCCATCCAATCTCTGTATGACCAAAGCGAGAGCTGTGTCCGGTTCTCGGCAGTAAGTCGGACTCGTTCCAGGTGAGGGTTGGCCAGCCAGGGCCGTTTGGCACCAATGTTTGTAATATTTATGGACAGGATATCAAGGCGTAGTCGGGGGGGAGGGGGTTGCAGTTCGGTGGGCTCGGGATCTATCGCTGCTTTTTGCGGATGATGTGGTGCTGATGGCATCATCGGTCTGTGACTTCAGCACTCACTGGATCGGTTCGCAGCCGAGGGGTGAAGCGGCTGGGATGAGGATCAGCACCTCTAAATCTGAGGCCATGGTTCTCCGATGGGGTGCTTTCTCGGGTGGGGAGTGAGTCCACCCCAAGTGAATGAGTTTAAGTACTTGGGTCTGTTCGCGAGGGGGGACCATGGAGCTGAGATTGGTGGAGAATGGGAAGCCGGTGGGTATTCCATTCCGTTTATTGCACCTTGTGACGAAAAGTGAGCTGAGCCAGAAGGCAAAGTTCTCGATCTACCGGCAATTTTCGTTCCTAATCACCTTGGTATGAAGGCTGGGTCATGACCGAAAGAACGAGATCCAGGGTACCAGCGGCGAAATGGGTTTCCTCAGGAGGTGGTTGGCGTCTCCCTTAGAAGATAGGGTGGTGAGAAGCTCAGTCATCCGAGAGGAGCTCGGAGTAGTAGAGCCGTGCTCCTTCGCGGTCGAAAGGAGCCAGTTGAGGTGGTTGGGCACTGGTAAGGATGCCTCCTGAGCGCCTCCCTAGGGAGGTGTTCCAGGCAGGTCCAGCTGGGAGGAGGCCTCAGGGAAGACCCAGGACTAGGTGGAGAGATTATACCCAACCTGGCCTGGGAACGCTCAGGATCCCCAGTCGGAGTGGTTGATGTGGCTCGGGAAAAGGGAAGTTGGGGTCCCCTACTGGAGCTGTGCACCCGCGACCGATATCGGATAAAGCGGATGAAGATGGATGGATGGATGGATATGTTATCTCCTAACATACAGTGTACCTCCGCTCTCCGTCTCTGCTGATTGGGAATGATTGAGATTCTCTTGGCACAGCTACCAGGAAGACTACAACTTTCAGACAGGTGATCATGCCCATCAATCTAGGTTGTCAAGCTCAGTTGGAAGCTGCGGACGAAAACACCTAGCCAGACCCTGAATGAGGTCAAAGTGCGGGTCTAAAGCTAGCGGTCCGCTGACCCACTGTCGCTGGGTCTAATGTTAGCGGTCTGCTGACCCACTGTCGTGGGTCTAACGTTAGCGGGTCGCTGACCCACTGTTGTGGGGCGGTCTAACGTAACGGTCTGCTGACCCACTGTCGCTGGGTCTAAAGTAGGTTCGCTGACCACTGTTGCTGGGTCCTGACATTAGGGTCCGCTAACTCACTGTCGCTGAGTCTAGCGTTAACGGTCTGCTGAGCCACTGTTGCTGGTCTACGTTAGCGGTCTGCTGGCCACTGTTGCTGGGTCTAACGTTAGAGGTGTGACCACTGTTGCTGGGTCTAACGTTAGACGGTCGTGCCACGTGTGGGTCAAGTTAGCGGTCCTTACCCACTGGCTGGGTCTAACGTTAGCGGTTGCTGACCCACTGTTGTGGGTTAAGTTAGCGGTATGCTGACCCACTGTGCTGGGTTAACGTTACGGTCTGCTGACCCACTGTCGCTGGGTCTAACGTTATAGCGGTCGCTGACCCACTGGCATTGGGTCTAACGTTAGCGGTCTGCTGACCCACTGTTGCTGAGTCAGTCTAACTTAGGGTCCGCTGACCACTGCGTGAGGTCCTTCTACTTCTGAACTCGAGAGAACATCTCCCAAGTTTACAAAGCCCACCAAAGTGTATTGTCTCAGTGACAACTAACAGCAATCAATATGTTGTGATTTTGCTGGAGTCCACATTAATGACCAAGTGAAACAGTTCAATGGCCTTTTACCAATTTTTCTAGGTTGTGTTTTTACTGCATATTTCTTGCCATGCTACAGACAATGATAGGTGGTCGGTCGACTATTGTTAACAGATGGATGGATGTTAGCAGTGTATACATGGTGCCTAGAGATGATCCTCCTGGCTCTGGTGATTCTCTTCTTTTTTGGCTTGGAGTGAATTCTAACAAAATATTGCAGACTAACCATGCCATGTTGACACACATTTATGTTTCTCACGCCGTATCTGTGTATAACTTCGTCTAACTTTTAATCTAGCGCCATCCTCAGTTACATTTTTCATTCGTCCAATACTTTGGCTCATGAAAAAAAAAAATCAAGAAAGTCTGTAGCAGTTGCTAGTCTGTAGGGACTTGGCTTGGGAAGCGGAGGGGTGGTTCATGTCCAGCCCTGTCACTTTGACACTCTCACATAATACATGTCTATGTGTGTCTATTTCAGAACTGTTTGTGAATGATTAACAACAGAGTGTTAACCTTTATTTACCCAATGAGGAACAGATAAAGTGCTTCTTCTTCTTCTTCTTTTTCTTCTTCTTCTTCTTCTCTTCTTCTCCTACATACGGCCTCAGCTGAACTTGTGTTACTGCAAACAGTATCATGCAAACATTCTAATCTAAGACAAGCATGGTGACACAGAGCGGCTGGCATAGCTGCAAATGCATGATCCTCAGAGAAGTTAAAGAGTGTGGATTCCTTTGAGCATCAACTGGATGAAAGTGTTTGCTTTGTGTCAGGGACTCACCCCTCCACCTGAAGACAAAACTGCTATTCCCCACGAAAACACCCAGAAGACTTGTCTGCATCTGTACGCCTGTGTGAAAGGGAGAGAGCAGCACCAGAGGCCAGGGAAAAATCGGTTGTAGTTTCCAAAAACAAAGCCTGGTAGAGACTGCGGACCATCACTTCAGCCCTACACATGCATACTGACAGCACCACCTCCAGTGTCAGCCCAACCCGCGACATAACTGCTACCTGGCGCTCGTGAATTCCTCGAAGGCTGAACTAAAGCGTGTTTTCTCCGGGTTGACATTTGCTCTTCAAACCCACGCTGGTTGAGCAAACCTTACCAAAAATGATTCCAATTAACATCCACAGTCTATCTTTGCTTTAGTGTGAAAGCGTGTACAGTAGCTCCAAAGGTCAGGCGTTCAAGGATTGATAATCTTGGTAGATTGTTTCAGAAAGGTGCTTTATATCATCAATACGTAACGTGATCTGTGATGTGTTCATGTTTGGTTGAAAAGTGGTACTTATTCTGCATAATGGATCCTGCTTTGTTCTGCAAAGACCATGTCCGGACACATGGGAAATTTGTAAATCCTTAAAATAATGACTTTTCTCATTACAAACAAAAACAGAAGATGGAAATCATTTTCAAACATGTTTTAGCTATCTATGGCTGTTTGATTGCTAACGTAGCTCAAAACGCCCATTCCACTGACAGCCTTGTTGTGTTTGATGCTAACTTGTAGCCTGCAGAGAATAAACCTCGTAGTGTCAATTTTACTGTATTGACATTACAGAAGTCTCTCGTTAGCATCTTGGGACTACTTGCATGTGTAATTCACATCTGCATTTGACTCACACGGGTTAGTGACAGACATGTTAGGTGACTGACAGTTGAAGCACTTCAAGGACTCTTCTTTGGTTTAGTAGTCAGTACAACAGTACAACACTTATTTTAATGAATGCTGATAAAAACTTTGATAAAAAGTCAAGCCCGTGGACAATAATAAAATTAAAATTGGAGAAGTTAACCATAACTCCCAAGTTACATTTAGGTCAGAAACATCCAATAACAGAGTACCTTTTTGGCCTGTGAGTATATCCTACACTCTGTAAGCTAACCAGTTTTCAATGGTTTGGAAAGTCCCAAATGATGTTGTCCTCGGATAGGGACGTTGACCCGAAACCGCTTCTGTGTGTCGGTTAGAGGGCATGGACAAACAATGTATTTGTCATTTGATTGTTTAAATACCCAGTTATGTGTACAGACCTACCAGAGGACCAACGCTAGAAATCTAACTGAAGACTGGATAATAATAGATTTTCCAAAGAAGGATGATTAAACAAACCTTGTTGCCCTGCCTTTTGGTTTCGGATGAGCAACCTGGCCTTATCCAGAGATTTCTCCAGATGACAGGGTGTGGTTTCGAAGCTTCCTTTGTTTCCACACCTCTTTGAATCCAGTGATGAATCTTAGCTCAGAGTGCTTTCTTGATTCCTTAAGACAGGATTAAAGATGAGGAAGATATCCTTTACCCATTTTCTTGTTTCCTTCCTCCTTCTGACAATGTGAGCAACAAACGACACAATAAGAGGAGGGATGAGTTATAGAAAAGAGCAAACGTCTCTACTTGATGCAAGCAACATAACTAGAAATCGAGTGGAGTGGGAAGAGATGTCAGGGTGTGTGTGTCCACATCTACCCATGTGGTGTGTGTGTGTGTGTGTGTGTGTGTGTGTGTAAGGACTACATTCAGGGGCAGGGTAAACTTCTTCTCTTTCTCGCTTTTGAACGTTTTATCAGTATAGGCGTTTATTTTGTAGACCCTGGCCATCATTTAACAACTATGATACATTGTCCTCACACAGTGATTACAGAGATCTGGAAATGATTACTCTCTCTCTCAAGGCTCCAGATAGCTCAGTTGGTAGAGCGGGCGCCCATATAGAGCTTTACTCCTCAACGCAGGGCCTGGATTTGAGGTCCGAACTTGGCCCTTTGCTGCATGTTGTCTCCCCCTCTCTCGTCCCCCCAACCCTCATGTTGCGCTGGCTCAATTGACCCATCTTTCCTATATCAATGTTCTTTGTAAGTCCCCAAAATACCACTTGATTCGTCACAACGCTCTTTGGCAAGTACAATCTCTACTTTCATTAATGTGTGGGGCGTCTCATTCATTTTATAGTATGAGAAACAAATTTGAAGTGCTTTGGAAATAGTAGTTGAGTAAAAGTTGACATACTTTCCTGTAATTTTAGTCTAATTATTCCTATTTCTGCCTTTCTACATCAAACATTAGTATAATTTCCTATACTTAGGTTTATGGAACATAAATCCGCAAACAACTGTAAAAACTAAAGTTTATAAGTTAGCATACATGGTTCAAAGTTTAAAAAAAGTGACAACTTGAAAAAAAGCGTCAAAAGTGTTGAAAAAAGGGACAAAAAAAATAAAAAAGTTTAAAACATTGTTAAAAAGCGTAGACAAAAGTGTTGATTTTCAATTTTGCGAAAATCAACACAAGGGTTAAGCTGCCCTGTCAAATAAAGTTCTAAAATGGCCACAAAATAATCTTTAAAAAAAACAATGCCACCACATTCCCGATCTTAGGGATTACTTTGGTTTGAAAACTGCATCACAATCACAAAGTTGTTCGACGCTCGGAAGCTCCAGCTAGTTGTTGCTATTGTTCCCCTGTGCTCCTGCCAGCTGTCAATCAAGCACGGACCCGGGCTCAGCCACACATGGATTGGAGGCTGGGGGAGCATTTCTGATATTTTCCAAAAATATTTCCTTTCGGTCACAAAAACATATTCAGCATTTTAAAATCATTTGGCATTCTTTCTGACAAAAAGAGAGACAATGGATCCTGGTCCTTTGATCGTTGAAATGAATGCATTTGCGTGGAAGTGCCAAATATTGAAAATATCATCTCGGAGGTTTAATAATAATGGTGTAAGATTTAGTATTAGCACATCTCGTTCTGCTCCCTTAGTGTATCAAGTATTTTCTCACTATATTTGCTCTGTGATGGACCAAAATAACCTAATAGTGCGCGTCATCACTCTCAAGCAGACTCAGAGAAAACAAAAGGAGAATGTGGTAGGAGAAACGCAGAGCAAAAAAAGATGCACAGGTCACACTATTGCTGACTAAGTGTGTGTGTGTGTGTGTGTGGTGTGTGTGTGTTGTGTGTGTGGTGTGTGTGTGCGCCCCACAGAGGCCATTGTTGCTGTTCTCCCTGATGACATGGTTGTTTATCACAATGCAGAGATCTTTAATAATTTAAGGACTTTGGAAATGATTATGGCTTTTGGCCACGACCGCCCCCGGTAGTGGAAACACAAAAGAAGGAGCGAGAGAGGAGAGAGCATGAGGCAGAAAAAAGAAACGGGAGAGAGAGGGAAAGGGGGGGAACAAAGGGGCGGGGTGGAGGGAGGGAGGGCAGACGCAAGAAGCATCTCCAGAGCAACACAAAGGGAGAACAAAACACCAAAGCATATGCCTTTTAGAGAAAACAAGTATAATAGAGGAAGAGGAATGGGGACAAAAGCTATGAGTGGGAATGGGGGGGGGGAATCTGTTGTTGTTGCTAGATGTCATCGGAACCACACCGAATTCCCTTTTAGCTTCCGTGTTTAATTTTTTTCATAGAAACACAAATTTGAGGACTTAAGGCCCAAATTGATGCCAGACGAAAAAATCAGAGCTAAGAGCGCCGAGAAGGGTGGCTGACGGCTGCATTTAAGATGCTCGGCTTGTGAGATTTCATTCAGGCCTATGCTCTTAGCAAGAATAATGAATCTACATCAACGTGTGGAGAGATGGGGGCGGGAGGGCATGATGATCAGAGACGGAGGGGGTGGACGGTTGAAACCCAGAATGATCAGGGCCTGTTTCAGGGGCGGATTACGAACATTGGAGTAGATCACATAATGTAAGCACTCACTGAGTTCACCTCTACATCCATATACTTACGGGCGCGTCAAAGCGCGAACGACGTCCAGGCATTCACTTTCTTTTGTGCACAATTGGCGACGTCTTATGTGGACGCAGGAACTGACGCGCAGATTACAACTGAGGGAGGACCGTGAACCAGTGAGGGGGTACTAACCGGAAGAACAGGCGAGAGAAAACGATCATTATAAGCTGCAAGTTTATTTAATTCCCACCAAATAACATGATTGATTCACACACAGCTCGTTTGGCAGTACAAATCTCTACTTCTCAATTGTTGGGCGCGTTTATTAGTTTTTAATTGAAAAAAATAAAGTGGTAGGTGGAATTATTGAAATAGTATTGAGTAAAAGGGACTATCCAGTTTGGATTATCCATCAACATCATTCCTTGTAATTTTGTTCGAAATAATCCTAAAATATTTCTGCATTAGGTAATAATTCCTATAATGAGGTTTATTGAAGAAAATTCCAAACAAAAACTGTCACAGTAATAAGTTATACTTAGTGTGCGTAGTGTTGAACATTTAAAAAAACATCAAAAGTGTTTAAAAACATTTTTAAAAATAAACTAAATGTTAAAGCGTCAACAAAACAGTGTTGATTTTTTGGAAACTTAGCTGCCCCCCCCCCCCCCCCCCCCCATGGCACTAATACTGCACTGCATGACATCACTGGACTATGCCGGTGTTGTTGCCCTGCGTATTCTTCTCTCACTCAGGATAGGCTCTAAGATGTGGCCCCCCCCCCCCCAAGCAGTGTATGTGAAATGGACCTCTATAAGCTTTGACACGTCAACTTTAACCCCCTTTAGTGAACAGCTCTTCTGCATATTCAGTCAAGAGCCCAGAGGAAAGAAGGGGGAGGGGGGTGACAAAGATTAACATTGGGCCACCAAAAATGTTTTCGTTTTTTTAAGGTCTGTGGAATTTGGCTAAACATGTTGCTTTTTCCAAACGAAACTTGCTTCTGTTACATAGAAAAGGACAGGTTTCCTTTTTTAGTAAACAGCAATAATACATATACTTCACTGTTTGCTGGTGTATGTTATTTTCGTTACTAAGTATTTCTTATCCGGTATTCCTCGCTTTTCAGTGGCATATGTAGAATACTTGATTACTAAAAAAAACTGTATAGCTGAACAGCCCTAGGTTTTGCTGTCGTTTTGTTTTATGTATCAAGCACGGCACAATATTTCTCAACAGTATGAGGTAAGGCGTGGTTTTCAAGTCGGGAAACCTGTATTTATGTGACAATATCCCACCGAAGGCAGAAACTAGAAAACTAGCCATAGATGGCAAAAAATAACCCGTCACATTCAGTATTTGCGTTGTTTGCATTAGTAATCGCGTAGCAATTTGAACAACGACCAAATTAGAATCGAGCATTAAACATTTTAGAAAAAGCAAATCCAGCCAGCAGTCATGTTGAACGTAGATTATGACTTATGGAGCGGGGAAGTTAAAATTTAGGGAAATAATGTTCCATACGTCACCCATAAAGAGTCATAATGCTAAGATGCAGGGGGCGGTCTTGCGCTCCTCTCGCTTTGAGTCAACGGTGAAAGTTTGTTTTCTCTAATTCAAGTCATTTTTAAAAATTGCGCTTATTGGAAAGTGACAAATGATTGTTTGTGCCAATATAGCTATTAGCTAAATACTGATGCATATTTATCATCTGAGCTAGAACCAGCCTCCACTCACAAAGTTAATGCAGATTAACTTTTTACTGTCCAGGGAAGTCCTGCTTATGTATAATAGTTCACAGATATTATAGATCAGATGTCTTGCATGCTCTAATTATGGTTGGTTAATGAAGATTAGATATGATGATTATAAAAAGAAAGACTTCGCCTTACGGACTAACTCGTAGTGGCTAACCAGTGTTGAGCATGTTGGAGATATATTGGGATTTATTATTAGAAAACACAAATATGAGTCAGTAGCCATGGGTTATGACAGTTGCAAACCTCCTTTGTGTGTAGCTTTAATGATGAACATCAATTTCACACGTTTGTAAAGCTATAACATAACAAGAACTAGATTCATTTAGGTGTGTTTTCTGCACATCAGCAGCATGCTACTGCCCCTAGGGAACTTTAAGGATGGATGCTGCGCTATCCATCTTACTTTTTTTCTCTCTTTCCTTCGGTGCATGAACACAAGTAGCTTCTGCCCAGCCCTGCCAATCCCACAATGCCTGGTCGGTGGGAGTTCTGGCAATAAATTCGGGAGGACTAAACAGCTGGGTGCTACAGAGATCTGCCAAGACTGGGAACCCGAGCGCAGGCTGCAACCTTTCACATTTTAATAGACCCCACAGCCATGTCTTTGAGCCATCGTAAATATACGATGACACGCACGGCATCATTGTGTTCAGAAATATTTGCCCTTACAAAATACTGGGCTCCACTTTTTTTCCTAGATCAAAATTGCGAGAATGTCTTCCTATGTCAGATACAAGAGCACTAGACAGGTGTTTTAATCCCCCCCCGGGCGGTGAAAGTCGTTTTGCTCTGTAAAAAGAAATGTTAAGCGTTGAGTAAGTTTATAAATGGTAACTAAGGACACTGGAATGGCCTGCTTGTTCCTACTGTTTCACTCGTTTTTCTTCCATAGAATGTTTCCTCCATAATAATAACAGATTGTTCACTGTCCAAGTTCTATTTTTCTAACCACTCATTTTTCATCTGTGCAACTCTCGCTCTAACCTTTAACCTTCACCTTCCCACAGAAAGATATTGTACTCACATATCATCCACCACCAGGCTTTTTTTCATTGACCTGTAAGAGAGAGGAAAGAAACCGTCCAGCTCCACGAGTCGTGGCCAGGGAAACGGGGGCCCACGGGGGGCTCGGAGTATGAAGGATCCAGGAACAATAGAGAGAGCGAGGTGTTACCGAGCGAGGGCGGACGGGCACTGTGGCAGGAGGATTACCACAGCATTATGACTGCAAAGGCGCCCTGCCATTGGAACACAGCCCAGACGCAAAAGGCAGGGTATAATGAGTTTGCAGAAAGAGGGCTGATGAAATGACAAAATAGTTGGGAATGGATGCTTGTTTGTCCAAGTCAGAGATGGAACAGGGAGACACAGTGGCCGTCCTTTAGCCTTCATAGGTAATGACAGTTAGCATATTTAGCTCTTTGCATTAGGCCTAAAGACTGAAAGGTATTATTGGCGTCAAAAACTCTTAAGAGTAGCAAGATATATCAGCGACAAACTGTCGTCATGGCATTGCATGGAGGATTCGCCATGAAATAGGAGCCGACGAAACACCACAAAAATGTTAGATAAGTTTAACGGTTCACAACAACAGTACAGTAGCTTTTTAATCTGCTGGATACATGGTTAACAATCATTTTCTCTAGCAATTACCCTCCAATCAGTCCCGAACGTTGGCTACTGCAGGACTGTCTCTGCTCCGGTGGCCAGAAAGTTATGTATTGGATACATGGAAAACGGCACAGCAAAACGTCTTCATCCTGTTCCTTTATCTTGCCGGCTAATTCATTCTTTGTATGTTCCCTCAAATACACATATCATGTTCCTGCCTGATGGACCGTTGAGAATGCACTGGAACTCGAGTGGGACAGGCCAGGTCTGGAAAGAGGTGTAACCCATCTGGAACATGATTCACCCGCTGGCGGAAAGGAGATGACCTTGGACCACACGTGTGTGTGTGTGTGTGTGTGTGTGTGTGTTGTGTGTGTGTGTGGGTGTGTGGGTGTGTGTGTGTGTGTGTGGGTGTGTTGTCGTGTTGGTGTGCAGGGCAAGGTTTTGGCATGCCAGTGGACTGTTGTGCACATGGAGGACAGTATGGGGCTGGTAATGTCATGTCCAGCTGGGATCACATCTGGACGCCAGGAAGGAGCGGACAAAGGAGGAACTCAAGGACTTTTGGCCATCCTCTAAAGTGAATGCACTTAGTTGAGAACAGTCATTCCTAACTGAGTTTTAAAGCAGTGTCCACAGTGTCCATCCAGAGTCTTTTTAGTCATTAGTTTCCGACGTGCGTGGTGTTCAATAATGAAAATCAGACTGTTGTAGTGTTTGGGTCGAATGAAAACCTGGAGCTTGTGATGCATGGTTGGTAATTTTTACGAACAGGAAATCTCCCACTAGATGAGCAGTGCCAGTTTGAAGATCACTGACTGCAAACAAACAGGTGACCAGCATTAGTGACATCCCAATGGGTACAGACTGACTGAGAGAGACAATTGAAACTTGGTTTTGGGTTTATCCGTTTTACCATTACCACGTATGTGAGGATGAAAGGCTGCCAGTCCTGTCAATCAAAAAGGCCAAGCAAAAATATGCTCACTTAACACCCAGGTCAAAATCCTATAGCATCATAGATTTTTGCCAAGCCTTTGACAAGCGACGCTGTATGATGTTTCAACTTTGTGATCTGTGTGTGTCATCGTGGCAAAATGTGTCTTGGAGCAACATTACTTGCAGGGCACAACCGCAGAAAAGGTTATGAGTACTTTATCAGAAGTCTGTCTGTTTGTCCGTTCCTCAACCCATCCGTCCGCCGGCCTGCCTGTCCGTCTGTCCTGCCCTGCCTGTCTGTCTTTCGTCGTCTGGTCTGTCGCTGTCTGTCCGTCTCTCGCCCTCTTCACATTCTTACCGTTCCACCTGCTGTTTGTCAGTCCCTGTCTGTTCTGTCTGCTGCCACCAGCCGTCCGTCCCTCCATCGCGTCCACCGCCTGTCTGTCTGTTCTGTCCGCCATCCATATTTCTATGGGGAACATTTTGGTCGTAGCATAACATAACCGTGCCCGATAGGGTTAGGGGGGTTAGAACATATTTATTGCTCTTTGCATTAAAGGCTAAAGACATGAAGGTATACTGGTCAGTCCAAACTTCTTACATAGATCAAGATATATCAGCAACGGACTGTTCTCATGGCAATGGCAAGGATTTCCATGAAGTAGGAGGACGAAACACCACCATAAAATGTTAAGATGAAGTTAACTAGTTCCACAATCCGTCAGCATAGCTTTTTAAATTGCTGGATACTGGCTAAACATACAGTTTCTCTTAGCATTCTCCTCCAATCCGTCCGAACGTTGGCTACTGCAGGACTGCTACCATCCAGCGTTTTGTCTTGTCACGGCTCAACTACGGATAATAACCAGATCCTGTGCAATACATTGTGCATCTTATTTGATTTTTAACAATAAACTGTGCCTTAAATATCTTATAAGGGGCTGTTTTAGGGCCAAGGGCATATGCAATTATACTTTTTGCGATTTAGGATGCAATTTATTTCTTTTATTATTTGAAATTTTTATTTATTTATAATTAGAATGCTTTGTGTGTCTTTTAATAACTCGACTTTATCCTTGCTGAGTAACAACCGCACAGATTTACCGATTGGTAAACACCAATGGCAATAAAGTTCTTGAATCTTGAATCTGACTCTGGGGGAAACTTATTCCATGTTGCTAGGACAACTTAACCGAGTAATGGATGGGAGGCTTACCTTTGTTATTTTGGTACCCGATCCCTCCCTCCAATCCACGGTTGCGTTGTCCAACATCGTCAAACACTCACTTGAACTTATTGTAGGACACTCAGAGAACGGATAGAACATTTAACACACATGATGGGGAAGTTTCATGTTTGAAGTCAGAGCTATCCTCTTCTCATGATATCTCTGTCAGAGTCTCGCCACAGTCATCGTCTGTCAGCCTGCTTCCTTCTGACTTGTGATCGCTGCGATGCAGGTGTCCACACCCACTAGGTGGCCGAGATAAACCATTAGTGGATTTTGCCAAGACATTCAAAGTAGTCTCCAGTATGGAAATTTACATTAATTCATGTTAAGTCTTCAGCAAAGCGCAATCTGTGCACATTTGCCACTCAGATCAGACATCCCAGCCTACGAATTGAGGTCTTGATAATAATGATTGGTATGGTATAATGTCCAGACCCAATTCTGCAAGGATTCATCCTCAGCTCATAAACAGAACCTGAACATTACATCACAGAAACAAAAACCAATGACGTGTCACACAATTTTACAGACTGTGAACAAGAACGATCAGTGGTGTTTTTTACCATTTGAAGAGGAGATGCAAGTCTCAGCTATTTGGAAAAGCCTTTCTGTTATGATGGACCCAAAGAAGAAAATCGGATCACAGTGAGGCAACCCGTTGGAGATGGAGACACACACTTCACGCCTAGGGCGTTCAGGACCTACCCCCGTTGATTGTGCTCAGTCGACAGGTAGGTCCTGTTCTTAATGCGGTTTGTACGTCAATAATATGGGAATGGATCTGGCAGTTCGGTTGCTACTAGATTTCCATAATTCATTTAAGAGGGTCCCAGCATGTTGGCCTGTGAAGGCTTTCATCAGTATCGTCGATATTGATTTTCTAATTATTGATGATAAATACAGAAAAGGAAGGGGACATCTTTAGAAAGCGACAGTGACTACAGTCAAAAACTGTCTTTTTTGGAAACTAATGGATAACAAGCACTTAGCTGTACTTACAGTGTGGAAGTAGTACTGAACGAGAGCTATATATTACGAGTGTATATTTACTTCAGTAATAAAAGACTAGAAGTACCACAGTGAACCCCCATACTTACGTAAAAAGTAAAAGAGTGCAGTTTTAATGTTACTTTTCGATATTAAAAACTTAAAGATTGTCCTCTTAATGTCTCATAATTCTAAGTGGTTTTTTTAGATAACTAGCGGTGTTTGTATATTACCCTGTGGAAACAAAGCTTCACATGTGAACAAGCAGAGTTCAGTCAGGAAGCAGCATTAACGAAGTGAGGTAGAAGTACGGATAACTACTGCAACTATGTAACAAAAGTAAAGATCAAAAGCACGCCCTATTGGATTCTACTTAAGTACAGATATTTGAATAAGTGTAGTCAAGTACAGTACACAAAGTATTAAATACAACAACGGGGAGAATGAAACGTCAAGAAGAACGCGGAAAAGAAAGAACTGCAACACGCGGGACACCATCCCCCGGTCTCTGGGGGGAATCCTGCGTTTGTTTGACCCGTATCCCCCCACCCCCCCCCCCCAGCAACTATCTTACGCAGCTTTTTCAATATGACTCTATTACCGTAATCGTGTCTGTGTACCATGAAAGACGTCCCATGAAACAAATTAGTATAAAATTGGCTCACCCCCACAAGAAGACAAGAAAATCGTATCCTGTCATGAATCCAAGATGAGTTAAATACCATTTCAAAACTGCCTGAGACGGGCTGTACATACAGAACATATGTCAGAGTGTGTTTGTGCATGGACGGGCCGGATTGTAATCTTAAATGGTTGAAGAGCGCAAACGTCAAACTGATATTTTTCCTCAGCGGAATGTGTCGGCTCTCTTTGATCCAGACCCAGGTAAACTACGCGGCTTTGATTGGCACATCCCGGGTTAAAGCCAGGTGGTACTATATGTCCATGACACACTGATTCTCCGAGGCCCTTTGGTGGCATTTATGTTTTGGCGCACCTCCCTCGGCTATTTTCAGCCCACCGCCCCTGCAGATAGGGATGGTTTGCAGGGCTCCGCAGCTGACTCACAACGGCCTTGAGGCCTTTGGGCATCAGGCCCAGAGGAAGAGAAAACCACTGGGGGCCCCTGGAAGAGCTTTGGAGTGGTAGGATGAGGGATAGATGAAGGAGGGAAGTGGATGACGGAGCCTAAGATCAGATAGGCGTGAGCAGGTGTTACAACTCGCCCTGGTTCTTTTGGTGGCGATCGCTTCGCAAAAAACACAGCCGGCAGTTGTGCAGTCGAGTCTGGGAAGTGGGGGTGTGTATGTCATCCCACAGGCAGGTAACTGGACATTCTCCAACCTGGCCAAAGAAATGTAAGATACATCATAACAGTTGTCTCACTGTCCAACAAGCTTGATAATAAAACTGCAGCCCATGGTGAACACATACCAAAAGGGACTATTAATGTACTTGAAAAGTCTACACTTGTTGCTAGAATGATTCAGGGAAGATGTTTATCCCTCAGGACAGTGATTTGGTCAAAAGACATTAGAGCCACTTTAATAAGACCACGGGAAACCCTTGGAGTAATTCTTCTAAGTAAGGTAAACTCAAGATTATTACATCCACATTACTACCAGTTAACTTGTTTCCCTGTGTTGAAATTGAAAGGCATCCATCAGTTAACACTCTTTCCGCGCTATTTTCTCGTGCATTAAATTACTATTACCGACCATGTGGCGTGCTAGACTTTCAGTATTGCCTCCAAGATGAGGCGTGTTGTAATCTCTGCAATATTTAAATGCGGCTTTGGCCCATCTCTTCTTGTTCTATCACTTAAGAAATGCTTGTTGTAGCATGTTCACAGATCTCAGAATGAGTTTGGTGATATAAAATTGAATCATGGTCCAAACTACAGATTCAGGACAAAAAAGGTTGTAATAAATTAAAATTCGGCTTTATATAGAAGTGCTTTTGCCAATTAAAAGACATTGGCACCCCCGCTAAACAATTTCTGTACACTTACTGTAATACTTCCAATTAAAAGCCTTCATTTATCTGATAGCATAAACTCTCCCTGGATATAGTCCAAAGGACAACCTTGTGGTAAGGGCGAGATGAGAGGACATCAGATCGAGGGACTTCCTCTCTTCCGTCACATTGTACGCTACAGCAGCAGTCTCCCAGTTACTCCCATTGATACAGCAGAATATACTGCAACACAAAGTGCGGAAATGGAGTGGTCAAATCTAAACTGAGATCAAGTTGATCTTGAAGCTGCAAATGAGCTTAGAGCTACAACTCCTCCACACCCAGGACTCCAGTACTTAACAGCAGTGCAGAGGCGTAGAAGGCATCGTTGAGCTCAGGGGTTCGACAACAGACGTGGACCTCAGGGATCAGTTCTGCGTTTCCTTTCAACTGTCAGGGTATGTGAAAATCTGAGGAGGGAGGAGAGGGGAGGAGGAGGAGGCAGGGACTGTCTGCCCCCGATTAACTCATTGATAGCTTCGGTTCACTTGCTCTTCCCTATGGCTCTGGTTTTTCTTTCACCTTTATGACATATAACTGTGGACTCTATTGTAGAAAATAAGTAAATGCACATCAAGAGGACGCAAATTTGCAGCTGGGTGTTTGTGTGTGTGTTGTGTGTGTGTTTGTTGTGTGTTGTTCGTGTCGTGTTTGTGTGTGTGGGTGTGGTGTGGGGCGTGTGTTTGTGTGTGTGTGTGTGTGGTGCGGTGTGTTGTGTGTGTGTGTGGTGGTGTGAGACCCATCTCGTGCCTGATAATAAGACCTATCTGCCCTACCAGGATCTTCTCTGTGTGGTCCTGTGCAAAATGAGCCCTGGCTTAGGGACGCTCACCTGGCTCTCTCCACACGACCACACACACACACCCACACACCACACACACACACACACACGACAAACACATGATCAATCCATCATTCTCTCCTCTTCCTTTCCACCTCATTCCTCGCCGTGTTAAGATCCGCTGATTTTCCATCTCTTGATCTGAGTCATCCTTAAATCTTTTACACGGCTCTGGCCCAGAGGACTACGTATTCCAGAACTATTTTAAAAAAGGGCGATAATCTGCTGGAGGTTGCCGTATTGGAGCGCGACGATAAGCATATAACCAGGACATTCTGATTTTATATTACTGTCTTTGATTCCTAACTCAGGAGCAGGTTATTCATGGCCACATGGAAACATTACGGGTTTAAAAGGGTCTCCGGATTAGCTCCCCCCCGATAATTGAGCCATGTCAAAAACGCAGATTATCCGTTGCAGAGGTGTTTCGAGGGCTTTTTTGTTAGTTAAAATCTCCGGATTCCCCTGTCTTCAGCTAATCGCTTGGCTTATTGCAGAGCTGATTCTTTCGCTGCAGGGCTCGCGTAATCTAAGTCAATCGGCTTTCCTTAAACTCTCAAAAGGAGATTCACATTTGGAAATACATTTTCTTTTATCGGACTTTTAGATTTATTATACCTTGCTAAAATGTGGCGACACATTTTAGGCAAGGCATAATAATTTATAGAGAACCCTATAAAAACAAACGTTTGGAAGGTTTCAGGATTTGGACTGTATTTTCACTAGGGCCCTGCACAATATTCACAATTTAATTGAAATTGGAACATGACTAGTGCAACATGTAAATCCACAGGGGTCGGTGGTGAATTTTGGCACAGGCAAACAGAGGCTAACAAATCTGGTAAATATGGTAAGCATATCATACAGGACTATTTACAAATTTTGTTTGGGTTACAAGATCCTCGACAAAAAAAAAAAAAAAAAAAAAGAAAAAAAATCCACTAAATTCCTTTGGTCAAAAATACTCCAATTAGATATTTACTTAAAGAGTGCAGACCCTAATTCTCACTTACTGCAGTTTGATGATAACTATACACGTTCAGAAATGGCACATGTGTTGTGGTGCAGTATCGTGTCGTTGCGTGCTGCTTGAAAAATCGAGGCTTTACCATAGCCGTAGTTGTGCAAAACGAAAAAAATGGGTCTACGGTATTACTAGTGTAATAGTTGTAGGATAGAATATATTCATAGCCATGTAAAATCAAAAAAAGGATGAAAAACCATGTAAGTTGCACAGTATGACATTAGTATAACATGGCTTCATTCTAACAATTTGTTCATAAATACCACTTTATGATCTTATATGTCTAGGATGCAGTACTGCAGAACAACACGATTTGAATCATAAACATTGAAATTCTTAGTCATCTTGCAGTTTCCAGTGGTGTAGTCTATGTGATACGCAGGGATACATGGTATACACACTAGGAAGCTCCAGATCTCTATATACCACTTAATAAAAATGTCCAATGACACTCAACAACGTACTTCCATATATTTGGATAGTTTGAATGTATCTGTATTTCTTTTTACATAGGCTGAATAAAGGTATTTCCACTGTATGTGAATAAAGTGTACCCAAATACAGACAAATTCATTGTTGAAGCTCAAAAACTCCCTGGGGGAGGACGCATACACACCACGAGTAAATTTTTGGCTCCTCCCCCAAAGGATGATTCTGGCAAAACTATACAGTTGCAGTATACCAGTCAATACACTAGATTAGTTTAATTAGTTACTTTCCACACAGATCCACCTGGGGCTGTGCTGTGTGTGTGTGTGCTGTGGTGGTGTGTGTGTGTGTGTGTGTGTGTGTGTGTGTGTGTGTGTGGTGTGCTGTGTGAGTTGTGTGTGTGTTTCAGTAGAGTAGGTAAAGTTAGGAAACCTATTGTCTTGCTGTAGGTCATCACTGCTGCTGCTGCCAGGCAGGGAGAAGAGGAGCAGCAGGTAAACCCGGCGCAGACAGCCGAGCCAAATTGTGTAAAAGAGGAACACGCTCTCGGGCGAAAGCATCGATCTGGCTCGTCTGTACCCCCACACACCTAGCATAACCCCACTCCCTCCACAAAATATGCGCTTTGACGTGGCAAGGAAGTAGTACAAAGTGAATGGGGCTAACAGAAGCAGTAATGATCTCATTGGAGGAGCACACACGTATGCTAGAGCCAGGGCACACGTGAGGCACGCACATGGCGGGGAACACTCAGCCATAAGGAATCAGCCTAATAAACAAACTGTCTGGCATAATGCATTCACATGGGAAAAAAGCTCTCACAGGGGCCGTCCGGGCCAATCAGGGGGCACACTCCATGGACTAATAACACACAATTGCACGAAGGTTTTAATAGCCTAATCATGTAGGAAAAAAATTAACTTTGAATCCAGAGATTTTATGTTGCCCCATGTAACAGGCCCTTCATTTTTACTGCCCGCTTGTTTGTTGTTAAGTGTTTGGCAGCGGTTTTTTCGAGGTAAAGAGGCTAACGAGGAGAAGCCATTCCAGCTGGTAAGTCCCAAAAAATCCTCCTCACCAGCCAAACAGCCGAAGTACACAGTGAACCAATTCCATCTTAACAAAAATCATTATAACATAAACGATTCGGCTATCTGTTAGCGGAGTGAAAATATAGGAAACTGTAGCGGGGATAAATGGGAGCAGAGAGAAACCCACCAGGGCAATCCACCTAGCCCCCCAACTACCATTATCACAACTAGTTCACGGTCCACGGTAGCGGTAACAAATACTCTTTTATTCGAAGCCTTATTGGAAAACTGAAATTGAAGAACTTTTAGCCCAGTCTAAGTATCTGCCTCAGGTCAAATATCACAATCTAGTTGGCACTTACTAAAGGTTGTGTGACGTCATCTGGAAGTGTAATGCGGAAAAATGCCGTTAACTAACCACCTTCACCTATAAAGTGAAAGAACTATAGAAATACGATAATAGACTACTGAATATCATGCGATGCCTACATCCGAGTCTTTCTACATAGACGTCTTTTCTCTCCACTTGCTGGGCTTGACTCGGTGCCCGGTGCGCTATACAGGTTGAACTTCTGAAGTCTTTTTTTCCTTGTGATAATCTGTTTTTTTTATTTTTACTATATTGAGAAAACCATTAAGTTCTTGTACTCACCTATAATCAAAAAAAAATCAGCAAAAAAGACCCATTCTGTATGATACCCTTTTCAGACACGGAGAGTGTTCTCGCTGTACTGAAAATAGAATTATAGGAAGGTGAAAAGATTGTCATGCAGATCATGGCATTATCATACTTCTCTGTCATATATAATACATGCCTCCCATAACATGGACCCGTCACGTAAAAACGTCCCACACCAAACGTGCTTGGAATCACAGTCGAAGGAGTATTTCAAATATACAATGTTACACAATTGATGAAGGAAGGGGTTCAACATGTGACAGGATATTAAGAATCAAGTATTTCCGTTTTTTTGGGCAAGCCATTAACAAACACGTTTTCCAAAGCCTTTCAATGAGTAACCCTGCACGAGTCACATGATTTTTGTTTGTGAGGGTCAGGGGCTACGCACTCTGTACTATGTCATTGTGGGTCTTTTGAGTGATTTGCTTGTTTACCTTTACAGTAGCGTCGATTAATTCACACCATCAAGTTTGGCCCACGCTTCATACACTTCCTTTGCCAGAACCCAGGCTTACATGCAAACTATAAGATTCCAACGAACCAGGGCCATTACTTTAAGGCCTTTGGTAAAATTAATCCGATACAGGCTTCTGTTCTATACGCTGCGTCTGCAATCACATCACTGTGGATGCAGGCAGGCATATAATGAAAGCCACCTTAGGGAAATATCGTGACACTTTCCCTCCTCGAATTCACACTGAAAAAATGCACGTATGGCCTCTACCTGGAGAGGGGTACCTCTCCCAAAGACCCCTAGCATTACATCCTATGGTCTTGTCCGCCACCACACCAACCAGACCACACGAAATTGCAAACCCCCATACACGCAGTGTAAACAAACGCCTACCTCATCCAAACTTCAGCACTCGTTTCCTTGTGATGAGGAGACGCGTCTCGTTGCAGCGACCGTGGCGGGCCTAATAGCATTTGCTGATTACCATGAGCAGACGCACTTATTGGGGGAAGTTGCGGTGCGCGAAGTGAATTTCCATCGCGATGAACAGAGCACGGTAGAGCCGCTGCCTTCAATCTCCGGATTATTTTTTTATGAGAAGCAAATTACTTCCAAACATTTGGGACACTGTGGAGAGGCACAGACGCAACTCTTTTCCCGCTTTTCCGACCCACTGCTTTTTTTTTTCCCAGTTTTAACAAATGTTTTCAGTCAATTTGTTCGTGACGCATCAAAAAAAAGGCCTGGGCCCTGCCAAAGATTAGACTGGATAAATTGCCTAATTTGATTACATTCACCTTTGTAAATGATGCTTTATTAGGACCCCAGCTTTGGAGTGAGCGACCCGAGCACGGTGGGGAAAGGATACGGAAAGAATGCCGGCTTTCGGCCCCCTGCACAAACACCACACCACACAGCGCCATTCAAAAACACACAAACACCACACCAGACCGCAACCAAACACACACAAACAACACACAACACACAGCTCCCTTTTGTACTTACTACTAGTGCAACGACACGCTAAAACCCCATGCATTCCAAAGCTTCAGAGATGACTCCCTCGTCTTCAGATCTAATAATGGGAGATATGAAAAAACTTAATCATAATCAGCACTTTCTTAACATAAATTGGGAAGCTGACATATTCAAGGCTTTCCGTGATGGATGGAGGTGGTAGTATCAGTTGCGAGAGCAATAGTGAGGTGATTCGACTCAGACGTGCATAGACTTCAGGGCCGACGACCCCACGAACCCAGATATCAGCGCGCATGTGGAAAGCTTGTCCCCCGAGGCCCGGTGCTTCCCATGGTACTCTAAAAATCTGAAGCAAGAAAAATCTTTCAAACGACTTTTGTAGATCTGAAACCGAAGTTAGTAGTGTAGGCACACACTTTATCCTCCAGGAAACATGTTTGGGGATCTATTTAAGTATACAGGCTTGAGATCAGATTCTGAGCAAGCGCCATGGGGACGCGTCTGGCTCTTGGAATTACCAGAGAAAACCAGATTTCACAACAACAGTCAATCAGCTGTACGGTGTCATTTTGCGCGACACTAAGATAGCGCCGCCTGATGTCTGGAGACGCTGTTACATCCGTCCCATTTAGTGGTTCCTTCAGAGAAACTATTTTGTCCAACTGTGGGGAGGCACCGGGTTCAGCTAACAACTGCGTCCCCCTCTGGTCAGTGTGTATGGGCGCTACACTAAACTTTACAAATCATATATCCTAGGTATTTTTGAGAGTGCTGCAGGTAAAAATCAATTTGAAGATTTGTCTCTGACATGAATACCAGTAAATCACGTGCAAAATTGTAATGATTAGCAAATTCAATAAATACAGACAACTAATATTACACAAAATCCTTAGCTTTCCCTGTGTTCTGGAAGTCTAGGCCTACGTTACATAAAATGTAGAGTTCATTTAAAGCGCATTTCTTTTCAGGTATTATTTATTTTGCTTGGTCTGGTACCAACCAACATCCTGACCAGAACACCAAGCGTCTAGTTAGCTGGCCTAAAAATGCTCCGCGATTGTTCACCAGCAGACTTCGTGGCTGTTGTTTATACGTCGAGATCATGAATGATTGGGACAGTTGGCTTATCGCTTTTTATTTCATTTCTTTATTTTTTAATGTAAAACAGCTCGCGTGCGCCGCTCGAAACCAGGTAAAGCCGCGGGACTCGTTCTGGCAGCCTTAAAACCCTAAAAACAATCAAGTGAAAAGATGCATGAACTGATCTGAACGCTGGGCAGGACGGTAGGGACATGCCGAGGGTGTGATGATTCTCTCGGGTCGTGTTTTAGTCACTACCCACACAATCATTGGATTTGAATAGTTCAGCTCAGTTAGTGTAGCATAATGTCAACTTATGAACATAAGACATTTCCGACGTGATGTGTTGATCACACATACGGGCCATGCGCTAGTGACCATTTGTTTTTGAACATCTCATTTCCTGCACGTATTTTTCTCTCTTAGCTACCTATGTATTGAATATTTTTCCTCTATTCTCATAGATTGTACGTTGTTAAATTATTGAATCAACATATGATGAAGACTACCCCGTTACACACACTGGGCGACATAAGTTTATCATCAAAAGTTATTTTTTATAACTTTACCTTCTAATACAAAATTTACGTTTTGACTTATACAATAAACATCGATGCTTTCGCCGTTACTCAGTAATATTCTAAAAGGAGAATTTAACTTTACCCAAAGTCATTTTCTGGTCAGATTACTTGTACTTTACTCAAGTAGGGTGATAAGGGGGGTACGAGTACTGGGTAAATAATTTACATGGTAGGGGGGCGGGGGTGGGCTGGGTTACGGCGGGGCTGGGTGGGGGTATTTTGGCGGGGGGGGGGTATAATGTGGTAACGCTACAGTACGAGTAGGTGGAGTATGCTATGGGGGGTCTACTGTGCTTGCGAGGGGGCGAGAGAGAGTGTGGTGGGTGGGGTGGGGGCCTGTGGGGGTTCCATAAAAGTAAATTTACTAGTGGGGCGTGGCGGGTATAGTTATGTTGCGGGTCGGGGGTTAATATGGGGGGGTATGGTGAGGTTGTATAAAATTGTCCTCCTTGTCTTCTCTCTTTTTCTGTCAAGTAATTTATACCTGAGGTTGCAGCTCTCCCAAGTTACGTTCCAAATGAAGGATTTACTAATACTTTTCATAGCATTTTGGTTGTTTTATTGAAATTTCATAGCATTTAAAAAACAGCTTGCAATGGTTTCTAAATACAGATCCGACGGAACTTTGACGGTGTCTCCCCTTTCTCGTGATATCCACTCAACCGTCGAATATTTATTCAAAAATAATTCATAATATACTTTCTTACTCAAAAAATGATGGCTAATAATTTCACCTAAATGAGAAAGTGGTAAACTCGGTGGTAATCTGTCGATGTAGTGGTAATCCAGTGGTTGTGGATAAAAAAAGCCCTGAAAAAAAGGGATAACCCGGGGGAACAAAGTCAACTGGCTTAGTGACAGCAGTTATGACTCCTTATTTGCTTGAGATGGCCAACGCATGGCGCACGCTGCATTTCTTCTCGCCTGTGGTTGTAAAGCTGTGGTGGACTTCTAAATGAGGCCGTTGGGTCCTGTTGTAGCAGAGTAGGAAGATGTTACGGCTTTCATTCCTTAGCGCGACACACACTTATGTTCAGCACATCTACAACAACATCAGACAAAGACCGCTGCACATGTTTTCGAAGCCCCTCTTTGTATTGTCCTCATCCGTCTGGTACTCCTGACAGGCGCAACACACACTTACGTTTGAGGAAGGCAGAAATTGTGTGAAGAAAAGGAAAAGCGCAGGAATAGCTCCCAAATGTAGTCAATGGTACGACAGCAGCTGTACACCACCATATCTAGTCTTCAACCGTTGGAAGGAACAGTAATGATAAGTGTCCTCAAACTATGGAAATTCTGGTGCCGTGTCACGTGTTGGTAATTCCTGTTATTCTTCTACAGAAGCAAGGGCCTGGTATTGTGCAGGTGGCATATTAATTTGATGATGAAAAAGAGGTATGCGAACCCCAGCGAGATACGCTGATAGTGAATTTGTAACTCTCCAATAGTCTGAAATCTGTCGAGTGGGCTATCACATCTGTAGTAAGTGACTCCTAACGTGTAATTCTGTGGACTGACGCGTGGTCTTTAGGCAGTAGGAGCTCTGCTCAATCGCCTCCATTCTACCTCCTACATCTCCCAGCATGCTGTCAAACAAGCCCAGATAACGCAGCGGTGTGGCACTGTTGAAGGCCCGCTGGGCAATTATGGCGAGGAAGAGACAAGCCTTAGGTAAGAAGATGTATCAAGTATAATACGTCAGTGGGCTTCTCACTTTCCTCTTAATGAATAAAATTATTGTAATGATTTTAAAGACCCCGGTAGTTTCCTGTGATTACTTGAGCACGTTTGTGGGTGGGGTTCAAACAGTGTATTGGGCGGAAGAGAGGCAGCCCTGTACCATCAAGGATTTGGATCCTTAGAAGGGGACCCACCCCGGGATTGCTGAATCAGGTCCGTGGGTTGGGATGGAGCGGCGCCGGTGTCAGAGTTCGCTGACCTTGACACTACTAAGTGCCTGGAATTGGCAGAAGGGAAGCCAGGACTCCTCGTGTTTCCCCCGCCGTTGTAAATTCCACCGTCTGACACTTGCCAAATCTGGATCCTTAGGTAGCTGGCCCACCAGGCCGCTTTGAGATCAGGGGGGCCAGGGATTGGTTTGGGAGGCCTGCCCCAGTAGCATTACTGTCTAAGTACCAATCCGCGCAACCACAAGATGGCAAGATATGATTAAAGTTTCTTCTCTTTTCCCATGTCAGTATTCGTTACAATGGTCAATTTATCTGGCACTCATATGTGGTACATCTCCTCCTGTAACGGCTTTTTTCTTTAGTAGACAGGGGGCTTATCAACCACGAATAAAATAATTTCCAGTGATCCCTGACCTTTTCTCTAACAACATACTAAAAAAATAATGTGTAACATTCACGGTCTTGAACTACTGCCATCTACAAATGTTGACACCGATTTAAGGGTAGCACTATGTGTATCATGTATATAACTAAGTTGAATAATTTGCTTTGCTTCCTCAAGTTCAACACGAACAAAACCCGCCCCCTCCCACACATGCCCACTAACCAGGGTCTCACTGGTTTGTTGTGTTTGACTTCCTCTTAAGCAGTAGTCCGGTTTACAAGACAAGGACCCCTTTATGTTGATTAAGTGCAATGAATAGAGGTGACACCCTTCTTGTTGTTCCAGTGGTCTACTTGGGCCTGATTAAACTACTTAAACACGGACACATTGTAAGTTATGACTACATGTAAGAAGACCTAATAAAATGAAGTGCAAAGGCCGCTCCGTCTTCGGGCTCTATGGGGCTAGCAGTACCACTTGTTAATCTCCATTACCTCTAGAGCAGTACTATTGGTGTCCTCTCATCCTGTTTCCCTGCGTGCTGTGTGATCATTTTTGTTATCTGAAGGCCAGAGACACAGCTCCGCAACCCAGCAGGGCCATCTGTATCATCCTGCAAAGCATATGGGCCAAAGCACCGGTGCTGACCCCCTCACAATAACTTTTTGTTGTTTTGAGGAAACAGGGAAAGGGGGGGGGGGCGGTAGGGTGGATTAAATCCGTGATTAGGGTAAGGCTACAAAGTCCATACTCTCATCTGAGCTATGTTCACCATCCGAGCTCTTATCGTTGAGTAGTGCCACCTGACTGACGTCTCTCGCGCTCACGCGGTACTTAGGTCCTAGCAGCGAATGCCGTTCGCAAAACGCACCTTTTGACTACACACCCAACACAAAAAAAAACACCAACTAATCCATCAAGGGGGTACTAAAGCGTATTGCCCAAACCTCAGAGACCTCCCTTATATCAAGACTTCCTCATCCATTCATCCTAGAATCACACATACCTCCTCAGGCTACTATGTGACTTGACTTCGGTCACCTCCTTACACCAGGCAAACTGCCAGCTGCCCTCTTGTTTGGGAGGGAAAGTAGGCTTAAACTCCAGATAAACGCTCATTATCTAGATGCGTCAATTGATGTGGATGTTTTGTTGACTAAGCTGACTGTCGCAGTGCGAGAAGTAGTTCAATACAATGAGCACCGTTGCTAGACCAATGGCTCCCACCATTTTGCGTTTGCGTACCCCACCGGCTTACATGAGCACAATGTATGCATTGGCCCCCCTCCGGTTCCAATATGAATTTACCAAATGGAGCGTTATAATTATCTAACAGTGACATTATAAAAAAAAGTGGTATACATTTGATAAGGGCCTGCACTTGACCAGTGACCAGCAGTGTGCGATTCTTTATATCTGTTACCTTTGGCTTTCTGCAATTATTATCTATTACAGCTATTACTCTAGGCAGTTTCCTGGTTCAATGTGTTTTTTATTTTTACAACAATCAATACTAAACTGCTAAATTACAAGAGATTAGATGAGTGAATTTAATGACGACAACATAAATACAACAGCAACGAACCATCAAACACATGATCAACAAGCAACAAAAGTACAAATGGGCTTACTCTGTTGTTTCCCATCCATCTCTTTCTATGAGTAGTGCCCAGCAGGGCGTCGGTCCATTGCACAATTTAGCAAGAGTAACTCTCTAACACATGGACAGAAAGTTTTCCAATAGACACACTAAATACATGGGGCTCTTGGTATACACTAATATTGAAAGTGAGCAGCGTACAAAAATTTAAGGATTTCCTGTACTTATGTTCAATACTTGGATCTAAATCCAGGACAACAAAATGATGCGTTTCTGGTCAATGGGGATTTACGAAGGATCAGATCACACTCAACTTGTGATCATTATTGGCTGTTTTTTCCCCTCCCTTAACCCAAAATGGGATCGATTCTCTAAACAGTTGTTTTTTTCAAAGTAGATGAGCAACCCACTCAGATAAATGTTTCCATGACACAGAGGCGCAACTCGCAGTCTACCAGTACCTGGTTAGGAATTTATTCTTGGAACATTAAGCACACCAAGCATGGATTTGATTCATCCTAACAAATAATACATTTAGTAAGTTCACCAGGTGGACAGTTAACAGCACACAAACAGAAAGAGTGTAAGGGTTAATGCCAAAGATGGACGACAAGACGAAGGTGCAACTGAACTGTCTGCAAATTCTGAAACGTTATCCAAATCCGCCACATAACTTCACGACTTCTCCAGGCTTTTTTAGTTGGAGAGTTCGTCACTTAGTCTCCCTCGGGTCTAATAGATGTGGATAAACTATAGTGTGCATGATTGATACAGTTGCACGTTCTCGTGAAAATCCGCGAAAAATGTTTTTTATGTGCATTAACGGCTTGTCGTGGTTACTTTTGCCTTTCTTCTTTCTTGTTTCGGCTCCTCTTTCAGTACTCTCTGTCCGCTCCTATCCATTTCGGCTACCTTTCTTGGGGGCGTTACATTGAGCCTCGTCTAAATTGGTGTCATTTTTGACAGTTGAAGTTTGTAAACTGAAATAAAAGGATTATGACGTTTTTTTTCGAGAGTTTATAGATGACTGGCAAAGGGGAATTTAGTAGGTTCTAAAACTAAAAGTCCTTGGAGACGCGACCAGCGCTGACCGCAGTGACCCCATCAGTGGTTTTGCGTCGAGCTGAGACGTGCAACATCCATCAACCTTTCCCTAAATTTCTGGTTTGTCCACCGTGGCCGAATCTGGGCGTCAGAGTAAAATTGAGACCCAGGTCACAAAATGGTTAATCAGACATCTAAAGGACAAAGTGCCTGACCCGGCTCGTCAGTCTTCTGCATTGCAAGCCCAGCTAGGCAACGCCATAGTGATGAAACAGAGGGGGCTGACAATGTTTTATTCCCTTGCCATAAGTCAAACCAGTGAGAGTGCTGAAGAGACTTCTGAAAGAGGCAAAGTGTGTGCTAATCACCCCCCGTGTATCGGTCCGCATGTAAGAGATACTTTTTGGCCGGTTGTGTGGTGCGCTCTTTGCTCAAAGGGAGGATCGGGTTTGGAAAGAGTAATTGCTCCAGGGGCAGTGAAATTACCAAGGGACCACCAAACAGCCAGATCTGGGCAGCTGCGG
The DNA here is from genome assembly GCF_008692095.1 of Etheostoma spectabile. NCBI lineage: Eukaryota > Metazoa > Chordata > Actinopteri > Perciformes > Percidae > Etheostoma > Etheostoma spectabile. The sequence continues at coordinate 25,635,083 of NC_045752.1, forward strand.
GTTAATTTTGTGAGTTTAAGGCATTGGTTGATGCCCAGACATGAATCGCAAAATCTTATATCAAACCAGACACCACCTATAGGACCTCGCAGAGCTAACTCTTTTGCTCTGCTTTCAGTCCAGAGACCAAGGGGCAGACGGGTTCAGTAAATCTTAGAATTGATTGATTCTTGGAAAATGACCTTTAGCAAAGTGGCTTGCCAATTCAACAATGTTGCTATTGGAGCCCATGAGGGGGAACAAAATCCTTTAATGCCTTAGAGGATGACAGTGTGTCTTGTGAACTCTGTCTTTCGTTTACCCACTTTATATCTTGCAATAGCAAATTTGGCTGACCAGTTGCCCACTCACCATTACTGAAGCCACGAAACTAATCAGTAATAAAGAAACTACACTTACCCTTATTTAGTTTATGGTGTATGTGGGTTTTAGAGACAAACACGCGGGGGGTGGTCCCTTACACGACTGATGGGGGACCCACAGGTGATGTTGATGGCGTTTTTTTAACCCTGTCCAGGGATTGTAGCACTTGCGGCTATTGCGGTGCGGTTGCTGCATTACTAGACCAGGCAGCCACACGCACGGACCCACAGATCAGGGGTGGGGGGGCAGAGGGTGTGGTTCTGGACCTACCCCTATTCGGTTGTTTACGGTATAAGGATGGATTATTGCCTAAATAATTTAACTTTTTCTCTAAAATCTTATAATAATAATTTTCCCCTGTCCAGGAATCACAGAAAGTAGGGTATATGTTTTGAATGTGCAGAAATCTTGCCACACACATAGAGTTATATAAGTCCCAGGGTTTTGGGTTTGTGTCTCACAATCTGGTTTAGAGTAGGATCCTTAACCCTTCTTTTTTTTCCTCAAGCATGTCACGGACTAGCCCGGTTCGCGAACTACAACAACGCAGGTTCAGCTGTACACGACTGTGTTGTCTCGGCCATCAACGCATGTATGCCTGTTGGTCCAGCCTCAGCCCAGTAACATGTGTTACACCATGCAGTGCCCTAATAGGCACCTCTGAAAGACGTATGGCCATCTTAGTCCCTGTTATTAATTACGGTCGGGGTCTAGACCTACTCTGTAAAAGTGTCGACGTAAATACATGCCAATGACATTTTACAAGCATGGCATAGTAAATTATGTCTAGTGTCTGTGCCTCAGTAAGGATCGACAGTTGATTGAGAAAAGGGAATACACTATTTTGATAAGCAATAGAGTTATATGCTACAAGAGTGTCTGACATGCAGAATTTATTAAAAACTTTTTAATGGAAAGCAGGTGGGTATGATTCCGAGGAAAAACTACCCCAACTTACTAAACCCTACGTTCCTAACATCCTTGTAAGGACCACTTTGGGCATGTAAAAACAGAAAAAAAAAGAACAAAACACACACGCACCAAAAATGACAACCAGTTCTCCTCTCTAGGTGGCTCTGAAATGCTGAAAAACAGTGTCCTTGGATGGGCTCCTGGGGGGTGCAGTTGCTGCGTACAAACCACACCAGACTTATTTAGGGGCACTACAGAGATCGCGGATGATTGGAGTGGCATTTATGATCATTCCTTAGCCGGCGCTAATGTTTACAAGGAAGGAGGATCTTAGGTATACCAGCCCGTCTCAAAGCTTGTGTGGGTCCCGGCCACCCACTCAATTCAGCAGCCTATGATGAATTTAGGACATTAATTTGCAGGAGTTTGGGTTATCCGATCTTAGTTTATTCCCTGACAAACCCCTTTTAACGTTGGCTTGGATTCAGACCGCCCTTGCTCCGTTTCTAACCATCTCTTCCAAAATTGCCTCTTTCTCTTACACCAAGATACTGCACCATTTACATGGGAAACTGCCATTTTTCAAAAATGAAATTCATGTGCTACCTATGGACTAAAATTTATTGTTATAATATAGGCGGAAAATTTTAGGTTTCACAATGAAACCTACAATAAGAATAACGCGGATGGCTCGAATACAGTAACATCAATTATTTCCTGAGCCCAGCATCTTTTGTCAATTGTTCAAACGGTGAAGAGGGTGTAGTGCTCTCGCATGCCGGAGAAAAAAGCGGCTGCAGCCGGCTACATAGTTTTCAGACGAATCCAACTTTTTTGCGGCACGCCCCCCCGAACAACTTTCTTAAACTATGTTCACTTCAACGAGTTATCGGACGGGCCATAATGTACGTGAAAAAAAAAAAAACATCATTCGCACACCAGAATGTATGATATTCCTGTAAATTAGGAAAGGACCGGAAGGCTACTTTTGTCACGCGGTTGCCGACCCCATTGTATGAGAATTAACCAAAATATGAGCATTTTTGCAGCGCGGTGAATAAGCTGATTGGCATCAAATAAGGACAAAATGAGGCTGGATTATCATAGCAGGTGTTCTCATAAATTCAAAGTTTTTAAGCGCATAACCACCATATGTCCATGTTCATGATGGTGACAGTTAGTCGTGAGAGTAAGTAGGACTTGTCCCCCTGGGGATCATAAGAGCTGGTAATGAAATGTTACTTGCAGTAGAAAAGACTGGATTCTGTTGGTGGCCCAACACGGTCATCGTTACTGGAAGCAAAATTGGCTTAAAAGGTTTGATTGTCTTCCTGGTGACAAAACTCGACCCAAGGATCATTCCCTGGCCCGAGGCTTTACCTTGTCGCCCATTCCAACCAAACCCAACCTGTGGTTGTGGATGTCATTACCTCATGACTGTCCAAAAACGATAAGGCAGGTTCTACAAAACCCTTTTCATATCTTAATAAGACAGGACAGAGTTCTCAAGTGATCATGGTGTAACACAAGCAGATGACAAGAACTCTATTTTGTCTTCATAAGAATCAATACGAAAAACCGTCTCGGTACTTTTAACTTGTTTGCTAAAACATAAATGGTGTTCACTGAATAAAGCGGGGATTCTGCCAGTTCCAACTGGCCGGGAAAACGAACATAAATATTTGTCTCCCAACTGAAGGGATGTGATGCCCCGGGTGCCCTTCCACTTTCCTCTTCACTTTCCCCGTCCTCCTTCCCATTGCCCTGGCCACATGGGGCAGATATGCTGTAGATGGCATTTGGAGCTGGCCGGAGAGGCGGGCAGTGGCAGAGCTGTCTGAACTACGGCTGTTCTGCGGATATGGACGGGTAGCGGAGGTCCAAGGACTTGGGACCCCCAGGGAAGAGGAGGACACACCCGATGGGGCTTTCCGGCTGACATTGCTGACTGCCGGAGAAGAGGAGAGGAGGCTATACAGCAGCCCGATGGGATGCGTGATCAGAAGAGAATGATGACGAAACAATCCTGATAAATGCACAATTGTTCAGTTCTTATACAGTACCTGGTTTTATTCGGGTCTGATTCGAGAGACACTAGTCATTCTGTTTTTTAGTCACTCCTTTACCAACATGTCATGCTTATGTCCCAGTCAGCATAAACAGAAATACCTTCCAGGTAACGCCTGACATCTATCCATGTCCATATCACACGTCTCTGGTGTTTGCCATTCGCACGACTAGCTTCACCACGGGAACAACACAACGGACCGTCCTGAGTAGTAGAGCTACACACTTATTACAGCGGAACTGCGTTAAAAAGAAAAGGTCACTGCTTGGTCTTTCAGTACGGATTGCAAGATGTACGGCAATATGTTACGGCATTTACCCTCTAATGGGGTAGTGGTTTTTGGTATCGATTGATGTTTGCCTTTATAGGGTCAAACCCGCATCTCACAGACAGTAACCCCCCCACCCCCACCCCACCCAACGATCAAGATTTACAAACGTTACACTGGTACGAGCAAGTAACCAGTGTCTAGCAGAATTGACTAGCTCACGTTGATGGATTGTGTCAAAAAGTAACATTTCATAATTGGATATTGGTTCGTTTTCTTTTGGGGGCGCGTGCCATGTTCCACCCAAACAAGTTTTGCAGTGATTTGGTTCAAGGAAATTCCAATCCAACCCAGAGAGGTCTTTCCTCAACACCAGAATGTATGTGGGTACTCCACAATGCAGCATGCCTTCCGGTCAGCAATGTGTGACCAGGTTACCTGGGCAGTGATGAAATTCATGCAGTTGCATGAACTTGTGATCGCAATTGCTGTGCATAAAACTCATTTTGCTCGTTGGCTGGCGGTTTTCATAACAATGGCTTGGTTTTAGGGCTGTCATTACAATATTCCACCATCAAGAACCTGTTAGCCCTCCTGTCTCCACCGATGAGACTCCTCTTAAGTCATTGAGTTAGTTTGTCTGGGTTTTTTGGGAATTTTGGGTCCTCCTGTAAATTACAGTGTGGTTAGACCTACCTATCTGTAAAGGTCCTGAGTTTACTTCTGTTCACACATGGAAAAAGAGGCATTTAATTGAGTACGATGTGCAGTCTGATTCTCCGTGAGTCTTAACGTATGTAGGTGTGATGTTTAATGAATACGGAACAGATTGCTAGCAAGAAACTACACTGTGGTTGGTGATAAGGCATTAACATGACTTTCCATTTCAGGGGGAACGCTGATAACACAGCCTCGTGTCCGGCTGCCAAAACCGGGATGCCACCGCTTAGGACCCTGTGAAATCTGCCGCACCTCTCAGAAACCAGAGATTACCGTGGCACTCATCAGGTGCCTGCTTTTCATCACCATATGGAAAACACTTCTCTTAATGCCTCATGCCCTCTTATTCCTCCAGCCGCCCCCATCACACACCCACCCAAAACAAACAACTTCACTCTCTCTCGCTCTACTTCATTAGATTACGGTTGGGGAGGTTGAAATGGCTTTAGATCCGTGCAGCAAATGTTATGCCTGCCTGTCTCTATGTATGCCTGTCTCCTGGCCTGCCTGGCTGTCTTCTGCCCGCGCGCTCGGCAGGAGGTCAGTATTAATGACGTCCCTTTTTCGTGTTCGCTGTTTCGCTTTGAGGACTTTTTTGCATTCCTCTACAATTAGGGTGCACCAGACGTCCCGGTTTTCGGTTTTTCGGGGACAGTCCCCGGTTTGTGGACCTGTCCCCGGATGGATCTGTCCAGGAAACTGTCCCCGGTTCTACACTGTGACGGAAGCCCCGAAGTGGAATGAAGAATGAATCAACACCGACCCAACGGGGCTTTCCGACTTCGAGCAGCGTGCTCAGAGCTCTCGAGTGTTCTAGAAAAGAGTGTTTTACGATGCTAAAAATCCCGGATTATTAATGGACGTCTGGTGGCTTAGCCAACGCAATTTGCTGGGGCCTTTTCTGTTTTAAAAAAAGGATCTTATCTTTAACAGAAAGGTCGAGCTCCTTAGAAATTCCTGTCCAGAATGTTGGGGGAAACAGATCGAGGTCTAGTGTCCCCTTTAAGTTTTACAAAAATAACAAAATGAAGTGTTTGGAGGATAGTTGCTTCTGAGCTGAAAATGTCCCGGTTGTATCTAAGGAAATCTGGTCACTTACTTTCCAAGAACAAAGTTGACAGTCGTGGAAGATCACTATAAAGCAAAGAGGAAAATTCAATTCGTTACACCCCTCCTCCCGCACACTCTGGTCAAGCATAAGAGGAAAAATCTATACATGGACACTGACCATGATGTTGACCACAGAGGAAAAGGATAAGGAGATAAAACGGAGGGGGACAAAGACCATCTATTCAAGAGTAGTGCTGTAGAGTTCAAGTTAGAACAATGTGCAATGTGTGTGAGCGTTGTGAAAAGCACAAGTTGGGAATGATTGAACGCGGTCAAGTTAATTATATTAAGTCATTTTCCCTTTGTATTTTAGTAAACCTTTTGTTTTTTGAGTCAAAGTTAAAAGTTGAAATTGTTAACCAACAGGTTTCTTTTCTAAATTTCTGACCACTAATCGAGGTCAAAATTGGACTCAATTTACGTTCTATTCGATTTTTACTCTATGATTGTAATGCTCATGGACTGCATTTATTATTTGTATACAGTTTTGACTAAGCCAAAAATTTGAGATAGAAGTCTAGAATCTTCCTCTCTAGAGCACTACCGGAGTCAGACAGTGTGACTTGTTTAAACGGGATGGAATTTGTAACGTAAAGAATTAAGTCAACAGCTAAATAACTCCCTAGTCATGACGCACATTTCTACTTCCTAAGTATGAGCCCGATTTAGTTCATGCTCCACTCAGTGCATTGAACCTGAGTGGACAATGTTCAAAGTTTCCATTGCTAAAGCTGCGGCGGCAAGGTGTGGTCTTAGGGTTTTAGGTGCCTCAAGGGGCGATAACCCACGAACACCCTGGTGGACACCGGTGGTCAGGG
>NC_045752.1:25641366-25657212 GCF_008692095.1 Etheostoma spectabile
AAGCCGTCCGACGAAGAAGGAATCTTTCCGGGATATGTTGTCTCGAGTACTCCGAGGCAAGTTGTGCAGGTTACCGAGACGTGCCCAAAGGGCTGCAGCCTCTGCCGTGACAGAGCAAAGCCGCGTGGGTGGGAGAAGTTTCCGGAGAAGAGATGGAGAAGGCCTTTCGGTCGCACCAGGTGCTTCTGGCAAACGTTTCGCCAACCTCAGGAGGGGGAAGCGAGGAATCATCCAAGCATTCTACAGTAAGGATGGTACGTTGTTGACCTCACTGAGAGGTACATAATGGCGGTGGAAGGAGCACTTTTGAGGAACTACTACATCCAGCGGACACGCCCTCTGTGGTAGAGGCAGAGCTGGAGGCCGATGGGGGATTGTTGTCAATTGGGGGGGGGGGGGGGGGGGGGTCCCTGTGAATCGCTGAGGTAGTCAACACCTTCCACACGGCAAAGCCCCAGGTATTGATGAGATCCGTCCAGAAAGCTGAAGGCTCGTGTGGAGGAATGTCTTGGGTTGACACGCCTCTTAAAAATTGCGATGACGTCTGGGACGGTGGCTAAGGAGTGGCAGACGGGGTGGTTGTTCCCCTCTTCACAAAGGGGACCAGAGGGTGTGTGCCAATTAACAGGGGTATCAACACTTCTCAGCCCTCCCTGTAAAAAAAGTCTACTCCAAGGTCTGGAATAGGAGGGTTCGGTAAAAGGGGGGGAGAAGGGAAAACCTGAAGGCACAACCTCGGATTGCAGAGGACAATGCGGATTCCGTTCCTGGTATTGGAAAAACGATCAGATCTTTACTCTCGGCATGATCTTGTCCAGTCTACATGTGTTTTGTGGATCTGGAGAAGTCGTTGAAGACCCGGGTCCCCTGGAGAAATTGTGGGAGGTGCTGGCGGGAATATGGGTGAGGGGTCCCTTCGCAGGGCCGATCCAATCTCTGTATGGACCAAAGCGTAGAGCGTGTCCGTGTTCTCGGCAGTAAGTCGGAACTCGTTCCAGTTGATGGTTGGCTCCGCCAGTGCTGCGCTTTGTAACCAATCCTGTTTTGTAAATTTATGGACAGGATATCAAGGCGTATCGGGGCGGGGAGGGGTTGCAGTTCGGTTGGGCTCGGGATCTCACATCGCTGCTTTTTGCGGATGATTGGTGCTGATGGCATCATCGCGGGTCTGTGACCTTCAGCACTCACTGGATCGGTTTCGCATCCGCGTGTGAGCGTCTGGATATGATCAGCACTCTAAATCTGAGGCGCATGGTCTCCGATGGGTGCTTTCTTCGGGTGTGGGATTGAGTCCTTCCCCCCAAGTGAATGAGTTAAGTACCTGGGGTCGTGTTCGCTAGTGAGGGGACCATGGAGCGTGAGAGTGGTCGGAGAATCGGAGGCAGCCGGTGCGGTATTCCATTTCCGTTTATTGCACCGTTGTGCCGAAAGTGACTGCGCCGATAGGCAAAGTCTCGATCTACCGGCAATTTTCGTTCCTACCCTCACCTATGGTCATGAAGGCTGGGTCCATGATCCGAACGAACGTGATCCAGGGTACAAGCGGGGCCGAAATGTGTTCCTCCGAGGTGGTTGTCGTCCTCCCGTATAGATAGGGTGGTGAGAAGCTCAGTGTCATCGCGCGGGATCTCGGAGTATAGCCGCTGCTTCCTTCGCGTCGAAAGGAGCCAGTTGAGTGGTTCGGGCATCTGTCCACAGGTGCCTCCTGAGCGCCTCCCTAGGGGAGGTGTTTTCCCGTCGCAGTCCAGCTGGGAGGAGGCCTCATGGAATACCCAGGACTAGGTTGGAGGATGATATCTCCAACCTGGCCTGGGAGAACGCCTCAGGATCCCCCATCGGAGCTGGTTGATGTGGCTCGGGCAAAGGGAAGTTTTGGGGTCCCCTACTGGAGCTGGCTTCCCGCCTCGACCTATATCGATAAAGCGATGAAGATGGATGGATGATGTATATGTTTTTCTAACATACGTTTAACCGCCCGCTCTCCGTCTCTGCTGATGGAATGCTTGAGATTTCTCTTGGCACAGCACCAGAAACTTACAACTTTCGACAGGTTGATCATGGCCACCATCTGAGGTTGTCAAGCTCAGTTGGAAGCTGCGGAGCAACACTAGCCTACCCTGAATGAGGTCCAAGTCGCTGGTTCAACGCTCTCGGTCCGCTGACCCACGTCGCTGGGGTCCTAATGTTAGCTGTCTGCTGACCAACTGTCGCTGGGTCTAACGTTAAGCGGGTCCGCTGACCCACTGTTGTGGGGGTCTAACTTGAACGGTCTGCTGACCCCTGTCGGTCTGGGTCTACCGCTAGCGGTCCGCTGCCCCACGTTTGCTGGGTCTGACATTAGCGGTCCGCTAACTCGCTGTCGCTGATCTAGCGTTAACGGTCTGCTGGTCCAACTGTTGCGGTGCCTAACGTTAGCGTTCTGCTGAGCCACGGGTTGCTGGGTCTAACTTTAGCGGTCCTGCTGCCCACTGTTGCTGGGTCTAAACGTTAGCGGATCCCCGCTGCCCCACCGTCGCTGGGTCAACGTTAGCGGTCCCTTACCCACTGGCCCTGGTCTAACTTATCGGTCTGCTGACCCACTGTTGCTGGGTCCCTAACTTTAAGGCGGTCTGCTGGCCCACTGTTGCTGGTCTAACGTTAAGCGGTCCCTGCTGACCCACTGTCGCTGGGTCCTAACTTTACGGTCCGCTGACGCCACGGTCACTGGTCTCACGTTATGCGGTCTGCTGACCATCTGGTGCTGAGTCAGGGTCTACTACTTTAGCGGTTCCCTCTGATATCCCCTGCTGCTGAGGTCCTTCTCACTTCCGGTCAACTCGAGAGAACATCTCCCAAGTTTTAACAGCCCCACCAAAGTGTATTGTCTCAGTGACAACTCACAGCAAATCATATTTTGTTTGTATTTTGCTGGAGTACACATCTAATGACCAGCGAAACAGTTCAATGGCCTTTTTCTATCCCAATTTAATTTCTGGGTGTTTTTACTGCATATTTTCTTGCCATGCTACAGACAATTTAGTTGGTCGGTCGACTATTGTTAACAGATGTATGGATTGTTAGCAGATTGTATACAGTGTTCCTATAGAATGAATCCTTCCTGGCTCTGGTGATTTCTTTCTTTTTTGGCTTGGAGTGCAATCTTAACAACTATTGCATGACTAACCATGCCATTTTTTGTACACACATTTATGTTTCTCACGCCGTATCGTGTATAACTTCGTCTAACTTTTTAATCTAGCGGCCATCATCATTTTACATGCTCATATTCGTCCAATACTTTGGCCAATGAAAAAAAACCTCACGAAAGTCTGTAAAGCAGTTGCTTAGTCTGTAGGGACTTGGCTTGGGAAGCGGGAGGTTGGTTGGTTCAGTCCAACCCCTTCACTTTGACACCTCTCCACTATTACATTCCCTATGTGGGTCTATTATCAGACCTGTTTGTGTAATGATTAACAACAGAGTGTTAACCTTTATTTTTTACCCAATGAGGAACAGTTAAGGTCTCTTCTTCTTCTTCTTTCTTCTTCTTTCTTTTTCTACTGTCTTCTTCTCTTCTTCTTCTTCTGTCTCTTCTTCTTCCTGTTCTTCTCCTACATCCGGCCTCAGCTGAAACTTTTGTTTAACTGCAAAAGTATCATGCAAACAATTTCTAATAATCTAAGACAAGCATGGGTATACGAGCTGCTGGCATAGCTGCAAATGCTAGCCCCCTCAGAGAAAGTTGGAAAGAGTGTGGATTCCTTTGAGACTATCAACTGGATCCAAGTGTTTTGCCTTTGTGTCGGACTCACCCCCTTCCACCATGAGAACAAAACCTGCTATTTCCCCCGAAACCCCGAAGACTTGTCTGCCATCTGTACTCCTGTGTTAAAGGGCTAGAGAGACCCCCATAGGCCGACAGGGAAAAATCGGTGTAGTTTCCAAAACAAAGCCTGGTGAGACTGCGGACCATCACTTCAGCACCACACATGTCCTACTGAACCGCACCACCTCCAGTTCCTCCCAACCCCCCGCTACATACCTGCTACCTGAGCGCCTCTGTGAATCCTCGAGGACTGAACTACAGCGTGTTTTTCTCTCCAGTTGACATTTTGCTCTTCAAACCCACGCTGGTTGGCAAACCTTTACCAAAAATGATTGCCATTAACATCCACAGTCTATACTTTGCTTAAGATGTGAATCGTGTACAGTAGCTCCAAAGGTCCTCGTTCAAGGGATAGCTAATCTTTGTAGATTGTTTTCAGAAAGGTTGCTTTATATCATCAATACGTACGTGATCTGTGATTGTGTTCCATGTTTGGTTGAAAAGTGGTACTTATTCAGGCCTACGAATGTATCCTGTCTTTGTTCTGACAAGACCATGTCACACCCCATGGGAAAATTTGTAAAATCCTTAAATCATACCTTTTCTCATTACAAACAAAAACAGAAGATGACTCAATTTCAAACAATGTTTAGCTATCTATGGCGGTTTGATTGCAACGTTAGCTCACAAAACGCCATTCCCTGACAGCCTTTGTTGTGTGTTGATGCTAACGTGTAGCCTTCCGAGAATAAACCTCGTTAGTAGATCAATTTTTACTGTAATTGAACATTACAGAAGTCTCCCGTTAGCCATCTTGGAGACTACTTTCATGTGTATTTCACATCTGCCTTGACTCACGAACGTGTGCGTGGGTAGTGTGGGGACCGACCGGGAGGGGGTTATGTGCCTGACCAGTTGCAGCACTTCAAGGAACTGCTTCTTGTTGGTTTAGTAGTCAGTTCCCCAGACTAACACTTATTTTAATGAATGGCTGATACAACACTTTGATAAAAAGTCACGCCCCCGTGGACACATAATATAAATTAAAATTGGAGAATTTAAGCCATAACTCCAAGTTTACATTTAGGTCAGAAACATCCAATAACAGAGTAACCTTTTTGTGTGGCCTGTGAGTATATCGACACTCTGTAAAGCTAACAGTTTTCAATGTTGGAAAGTCCCAACTGATGTTTGTCCTGCGGATAGGGACGTTGGCCCGAAAAAACTCGCTTCTGTGTGGTCGGTTTTAGAGGGCATGGACAAACATGTATTTGTCATTTGATTGTTTGAAATACCCGTCGTATTTGTGTACATCCTATCCAGCGGACCAACCGCTAGAAATCTAACTGAAGACGGATAATAATAGATTTTTCCAAAGAACGGATGATTACAACTGAAACCTGTGTTGCCCCTCCTTTTGGCTGAGCAACCTGCCTTAATCTCCAGAATTTCTCCAGAATGCCAGGGTGTGGTTTCGACAGCTTTCCTTTTTTCCACACATCTCTTTGATCCAGTGATGAATCCTTAGCTCAGATGTCTTTCTTGATCCTTAAGACAGGATTAAAGATGAAGGAAATATCCTTACCGCATTTTCTTTTTTCTCTTCCTCCCTTCTGACACATCTGGAGCAACAAACGACCACAATAAAGGGAGGGATGATTATAGAAAAGAGCAACTTCTCTACTTTAGATGCAAGCAACATAACTATAAATCAGAGTGAGTGGGAGAGATGTCAGGGTGTGTGTGTCCACATCTACCGCATGTGTGTGTGGTGGTGTGTGTGTGTGTGTGTGTGTGTAAGGACTACATTCAGGGGCAGGGTAAACGTCTTCCTCTTTCTCGCTTTTGACGGTTTTATCCGATATAGGCTTTTTATTTTGTGAGCCCATGGCCCATCATTTCATCCACTATGATACATTTTCCTCACCACGTGTTACAGAGATCTTGGAAATGACATTACTCTCTCTCTCAAGCTCCGAATAGCTCAGTTTGGGTAGAGCGGGCGCCCATTTATAGCTTTACTCCTCAAACGCAGCGGGCCTGGATTTGATCCGAACTTGGGGGGCCCTTTGCTGCATGTTTCTCCCCCTCTCTCGTCCCCCCAACCCTCATGTTGTCGCTTGGCTCAAATTACCCCATCTTTCCTATATCAATGTTCTTTGTAATTCCCCAAAATACCACGATTGATCCGGACAACGCTCTTGGCAAGTACAATCTCTACGTTCATTATTGTTGGGGCGTCTCATTCATTTATAGTATGAAAACATTTGAAGTGCTTGGAAATAGGCTTGAGTTCAAAAGTTGACGATACTTTCCTGTAATTTTAGTCTAAATTATTCCTATTTCTTCTGCCATTTTCTACCAAACATTAGGTATAATTTTTCCTATACTTAGGTTTATGGAACATAATTCCACAAACAACTGTAAAAACTAAAAGTTATAAGTTAGCATTACATAGTGTTCAAAGTTGTAAAAAAAGTGACACTTTGAAAAAAGCTAGCGTCAAAAGTGTTGAAAAGGGACAAAAAACATAATAACAAGTTAAAACATTGTTAAAAAGCGTAGACAAAAGTGTTGATTTTTCACTTTTTGGCGAAATTCAACACAAGGGTTTAAGCTTCCCTGTCAAATAAAGTTCTAAAATTGCCACAAAATAATCTGAAAAAAAACAATGCCACCACATTCCAATCTTTAGGGATTACTTTGGTTTTGAAACTCATCACCATCACAAAGTTTTTTCGACGCTCGGAAGCTCCAGCTATTTGTTGCTATTGTTCCCCTGGCTCCTGCCAGCTGTCAATCAAGCACGGACCCCGGGCTCAGCCACCATATATTGGAGGCTGGGGGAGCATTTCTTGGAAAATATTTTCCCAAAAATATTCTTTCGGTTCACAAAAACCTCATTTCATGCATTTAAAATCATTGGCATTCTTTCTGACAAAAGAAGACAATGGATCCTGTCCTTTGATCGTTGTAATGAACATGCATTTTGCGTTTGAATTTGCCAATATTGAAATATCAGTCTCGGAGGCTTTAATAAATAATGTGTAAAGATTTAGTATTAGCACATCTCGTTTCTGCTGCCCTTTAGTGAACAAGTATTTTCTCCACTATTATTTGCTCTGTGATGGACCCAAAATACACCTTATCTATTGCGCGCTCATCACTCTCAATGCAGACTCAGAGAAACAAAGGAGAATGTGGTAGGAAACGCAGAGAAAATATGCACAGGTCACACTATTGCTTGACTAAGTGGTTGTGTGGTGTGTGGTGTGTGTGTGTTGGTGTGTGTGGTGTGGTGTGTGCGCACATAGGCCATGTTGCTGTTCTCCCCTGATGACATGTTGTTTTATCACAATGCAGAATCTTAATAATTTAAGGACCTTTGGAAATGATTAGTGAGCTGTTTTGGCCCACGAGCCCCCGAGTAGTGGAACACAACAAGAAGAGCGAGAGAGCATGAGGCAGGAACAGGGAGAGAGAGGGGAAAGGTGGGGGGTAAACAAAGGGGGAGGGTGGGAGGGAGGGAGGGACGACGAAGAACGCATCCCAGAGTCAACACAAAGGAGAACAAACACCATTACATATGCCTTTTAGAGAAACAATATAATAAGAGGAAGAGGGAATTGGGAAAAGCATGAGTGGGAATGGGGGGGGGGATCTTTGTTGTTGCTAGCTGTCTCGGCTCAACACCGCCCTTTTTAGCTTCCTCGTTTAATTTTTTTCATCGACACAAACTTTGAGACTTCAAGGCCCAATTTGATGCCAGACGAAAAACACAGAGCTAAGAGCGCCCGAGAGGTGGCTGACGGCTGCATTTTAAATGCTCGGCTTGTGAGATTTCATTCATGTCCTATCTGCTTAGCAAGAATAATGAAATCTACATCAACCGTGTGGAGAGATGGGGCGGAGAGCATGATGATCGAGCGGAGTGGTGGAGGTTGAAAACCCAGATGATCAGGGCCTGTTTCAGGGGCGGATTACGAACATTGGAGTAGATCACACATGTACCTCACTGATTTTCACCTCTACATCCATATACTTACGGGCGCCGTCACAGCTGCGAACACGTCCAGGCATTCACTTTCTTTTGTGCACAATTGGCGACTCTTATGTGGACGTCAGGACTGACGCGCAGATTACAACTGAAGGGAGACCGTGAACCCAGTGAGGGTCTCCGGCAGAACAGGCAGAGAAAACGATCATTATAACTGCAAGTTTTATTTAATTCCCCCCAAATAACATGATTGATTCACACAACAGCTCTTTGGCAAGTACAAATCTCTACTTTCTCATTGTTGGGGCGTCGTCTTATTAGTTTTTATATCTTTGAAAACATGGCAGGTGGTTTTGAAATAGTATTGAGTAAAAGTTGACTATCCAGTCTGGATTATCCATCAACATTCATTCCTTTAATTTTGTTCGAAATAATCCAAAAATATTTCTGCATTAGGTATAATTTTTCCTATAATGAGTTCATTGAAGAAAATTCCAACAAAACTGTAAACAGTTAATAAGTTATATTTAGTGTTAGCGTAGTTGTTGAACAGTTTAAAAACCATCCAAAAGTGGTTTAAAAACATTTTTAAAAATAAAATAAATGTTAAAGCGTCAACAACAGTGTTGATTTTTTGGAAACTTAGCTGCCCCCCCCCCCCCCCCCCCCCATGCACTTAATACTGCACTGCATGACATCACTGGACTATGCCGGTGTTTGTCTGCCTGACGTTATTCTTTCTCCTCACTCAGATTAGGCTCTAAGATGTGGCCCCCCCCCCCCCAAGCGAGTGTATTTTGAAATGGACCTCCCTATAAGCTTTGACACTGTCACTTTAACCCCCTCTTAGTGAACAGCTCTTTTGCATATTCAGTCAAGAGCCCAGAGGCAAGAAGGGGGGGGGGGTGGACAAAGATTTAACAATTTGGGCCCCAAATGTTTTCTTTTTTTTAAGGGTCGTGGAATTTGGCTAAAAAATGTGCTTTTTTCCAAACGAAACTTGCCTCTGTTACATAGAAAAGGACAGGTTTCCTTTTTTAGTAAACGCAATATCATATCTTCACTGTTGCTGGGTGTACTAGTTTATTTTCGTTACTAGTATTTCTTATGCCTATTCCTCGCTTATTCAGTGGCATAATTGTAGAATACTTGATTACTAAAAACTGTATAGCTGCAGCCCTAGTGTTTTTGCTGTCTTTTGTTTTAATTTCATCAAGCCACGGCACAATATTTCTCAACCATTATGAGTTAAGGGGGCGTTTTCAAGTCGGGAAACCTTGTATTTATTGAAATATCCCACCTGAAGGCGAAACTAAGAAACTAGCCATTGGCAAAATAACCCGTCACATTCAGTATTTGGCTTGTTTGCATATATTAATAGCTGTAGCAATTTGAACAACGACCAAATTTAAGAATCGAGCATTTTAAACATTTTAGAAAAAGCAAATCCGACCAGCAATCGGTCATGTTGAACGTAGATTATGACCTTATGGAGCGGGGAAGTTAAATAGAAATAATGTTCCATACTCCCCATAAAAGTCATAATGCAAGATGCAGGGGGCGGTTTGCGCTCCCTCTCGCTTTGAGTCAACTGAAAGTTTGGTTTTCTCTAATTCAAGTCTTTTTAAAAATTGCGTCTTATTTGGAAAGTGCCACATATGATGTTTGTGCCAATTTAGCTATTAGTCTAAATACATGCAATTCATATTTATCATTCTGAGCTAGAACCGCCTCCACTCCACAAAGTTAATGCAGATAACTTTTTACTGTCCAGGGGAGTCCTGCTTATGTACATATTCACATGTATATTTAATTCAGATGTCTTCTGCTGCTAATCTATGGTTGTATAAACTGAAGATTAATATGATGATTAACAAAGAAAGACTGCGCCTGTACTGGACTAAATCTCGTGTGTAACCATGTTTGAGCATGTTGGAGATATTATTGGGATTTATTATTAAACAACACAAATATGATTCAGTACCATGGTTATGACAGTTGCAAACCTCCCTTTGTGTATAGCTTTTAATGAATGCACATCACATTTACACTTTGTAAAGCTATAACATAACAAGACCCTAGATTCACTTTAGTTTGTTTTCTGCACATCAGCAGCACTGCTACTGCCCCTGGGAACTTTAAGGATGGACTTGCTCGCTTCCATCTTCTTTTTTTTCTCATCTTTCCTTCGGTGCACTGAACACAATAGCTTCTCTGCCCAGCCCTGCCAATCCCACAATGCCTGGTCGGTGGGTCTGGCAATAAATTCAGGGCAGGACTAAACAGCTTGGCGTGCCTACAGAGAGCTGCCAAGACTGGCAACCCGAGCGGCAGGCTGCTAACCCTTTCACATTTTTAATTAGACCCCCACAGCCATGTCTTTGAGCCATCGAAATATACCGATGACACGCCGGCATCATTTGTTCAGAAATATTTGCCCTTACAAAATACTGGGCTCCAATTTTTTTCTAAGCTCAAAACTTGCGGAATGTCTCCTATGTCAGATACAAGAGCACTAACAGTGTTTTATGGCGGTGAAAGTCTTTTGCTCTGTAAAAGAAATGTTAAGCGTTGAGATAAGTTTCTATATAATGGTAACTAGGACACTGGAAATGGCCTGCTTTTCCTCACTGTTTCACTAGTTTTTCTTTTCTTCCATAGAAATGTTTCCATCCAATTAACAGATTGCTTCACTGTCCAAGTTCTATTTTTCTAACCACTCATTTCTTCATCTGTGCAACTCTCGCTCTAAACACTTTTAAACCTTCCCCTTCCCACAGAAGCATATTGTACTCACATATCTCCAACACCAGGCTTTTTTCATTGACCTGTAGAGAGAGAAGAAAGCCGTCCAGCTCCACAGTCGTGGCCGGACGGGGTGCCCACGGGGGGCTCGGAGTATGACGGAATCCAGGAAACAATAGGAGCGAGGTGTTACCTGAGCGAGGGCACCATGTGGCAGGAGGATTACCACAGCATTATGACTGCAATAGGCGCCCTGCCATCTGGAACACACAGCGCTAAAAGGCAGGGTAAATGAGTTTGCAGAAGAGGGCTGATGAAATGACAAAAAGTTGGGAATGGATGCTTTTGTCCAAGTCAGAGATGGAACAGGTGAGACACATTGGCCGTCCTTTAGCCTTCATAGGTACATGGACATGTAGCATATTTATTGCCTTTGCATTTAGGCCTAAAGACTGAAAGGTATTAATTGGTCAGTCCAAAACTTCTTAATATATCAATATATATCAGCAACAAACTGTGTCATGGCATTGCATGCAGGATGCCATGAATAGGAGGACGAAACACCACAGAAAATGTTAGATAATTTAACTGTTCACAACAACAGTACAGTAGCTTTTTAATCTGCTGGAATACATGGTAACACATTTTCTCTAGCAATTCCCCTCCAATCAGTCCCGAACGTTGGCTACTGCGGACTGCTCTCCGCTCTCGGTGGCCCAGAAAGTTTCTGTTTATTGATACACTGGAAAACTGGCCATCAGCAAAACGGTCTTCATCCTGTTCCTTTATCTGCCCGGCTAATCTTTTTGTATGTTCCCTCAAATACAAATCATGCTTCCTCCTGATGGACCGTTGAGAATGCCACTGGACTCGATGGAGACAGGCCAGGTCTGGAAAGAGGTGTAACCCATCTGGAACATGAACCCGCTGGCTGGAAAGGAGATGACCTTGGACCACCGTGTGTGTGTGTGTGTGTGTGTGTGTGTGTGTGTGTGTGTTGTGTGTGTGTGTGTGTGTGTGTGGGGTGTGTTTGTGTTGTGTGCAGGGCCAAGGTTTTGGCATGCCAGTGCTGTTGTGTCACATGGAGGCAGTATGGGCTGGTTAATGTTCATGTCCACTGGGATCACATCTGGACTCCAGGAAGAGGGACAAAGGCGAACTCAAGGACTTTTGGCCAGTCCTCTAAAGTGAATGCACTTACTGTATGAGCACTCATTCCTAACTGAGTTTTAAAGCGTGCTCCACATGTTCCATCCAGAGTCTTTTTAGTCATTAGTTTCCTCCGTGCGTGGTGGTTCAATAATGAAATCAGCTGTTGTAGGTGTTTGGGGTCGAATGAAAACCTGGAGCCTGTGATGCATTGGTTGGATTAGAACGGAAATACTTCCCACTAGCATGAGCATGCATGTTTGAATCACTGACTGCAAACAAACAGTGACACAGCATTAGTGACATCCCAATGGTACAGCTGACTGCAGAGAGACAATTTGAACTTGGTTTTGGGTTTATCCGTTTTACCATTTACCACTATGTGAGGATGAAAGGCTGCCAGTCCTGTCAATCAAAAAGGCCAAGCAAAATATGGCTCCTTTAACACCAGTCAAAATCCTATCAGATCATAGATTTTTGCCACCTTTTGACAAGCGACGCTGTTATTGTTTGCAACTTTGTGATCTGTGTGTGTCATCGTGGCAAAATGTGGTCTTGGAGAACACCTTACTTGCAGGGCACAACCGCAGAAATAGGTTTTGAGTACTTTTATCAGATGTCTGTCTGTTCTGTCCGTCCTCAACCCATCCGTCCGCCGGCTGCCTGTCCGTCTGTCCTGCCCTGCCCTGTCTGTCTTTCTGTCCTGGTCTGTCTGGCTGTCTGTCCGTCCTCGCCGACCTTCCATTCTACCTTCCACCTGCTTTTTGTCAGTCCCTGTCTGTCTGTCTGTTCTCCGCCAGCCGTCCATGTCCCCTCCATCGCGTCCACCTGCCTGTCTGTCGTTCTGTCCGCCATCCATCTTTCTATGGACCATTTTGTCGTAGCATAACATAACCGTGCCCGATAGGGTTAGGGGGTTATGAACATATTTATTGCTCTTTGCATTAAAGGCCTAAAGACATGAAGGTATACTGGTCAGTCCAAACGTCTTACATAGATAAGATCTATCAGCAACGCTGTCTCATGGCAATGGCAAGGATTTCCATGAGTAGGAGGACGAAACACCACATAAAATGTTAGATGAAGTTAATGTTCCACAATCCGTAAGCATTAGCTTTTTAAATCTGCTGGATACTGGCTAAACATCATTTTTCTCTTACATTTCCTCCAATCCGTCCCGAACGTTGGCTACTGCAGACTGCTCTCCATTCCATCGGTGTCACGGCTCAACTACGACTCCTACATATCTGTGCAATACATCTGGGTGCATCTTATTTGTTATTTAACAATAAACTGTGCCTTAAATATCTTATAAGGGGGCTGTCTTTAGGGCCAAGGGCAGATGCAATTCTACTTTTTGCGATTTTAGGATGCAAATTTATTTCTTTTTATTATTTGAAATTTTATTTATTTATAATGAATGCTTTGTGTGTCTTTTATAACTCGACTTTACCTTTCGCTGAGTAACAACCGCACAATATTTACTATTGGTGAAACACCAATGGCAATAAGTTCTTGAATCTTGAAATCTTACGTCTGGGGGACAACTTGATTCCATGTGTCTAGGACAACTTAACCCGAGGTAATGGATGGGAGGCTTACCTTTTGTATTGGTACCCGCTCCCTCCCTCCTCCACGGTGCGTTGTCAACATCGTCCAAACACTCACTTTGAAATTTCATTTGTAGACACTCAAGACACGGATAGAACATTTAACACAATGGTGGGAAGTTTCATGTTTGCAGTCAGAGCTATCCTCTTCTCATTGATATCTCTGTCAGAGTCGCCAATCATCCGTCTGTCAGCCTGCGTCCTTCTCTGCTTTGTGATCTCTGCATGCAGGTGTGCCACACCCACTAGTGGCCGACATAAACCATTAGTGGTTTTGCCAAGACATTCAATAGGTTAGTCTCCAGTCTGGAAATTTACATTAAGTCAATGTTAATTCTTCAAAAGCGCAATCTGGCACATTTGCCACTCAGATCAGCACATCCCAGCCTACTGCATTTGAGGTCTTGAATAATATGATTGGTATGTTATAATGTCCAGACCAATTCTGCAGGATTCCTCCTAGCCTCATAAAACAGAACCTGAACATTACATCACAGAAACAAAAACCACATGACTGTCACAAATTTTCACAGACTGTGAACAAGAACGATCAGTGGTGTTTTTTTACCATTTGAAGAGGAATGCAAGTTTCTCAGCTATTTGGAAAAGCCTTTCTGTTATGATGGACCAAAGAAGAAAAATAGATCACGTGTAGGCAACCCTGTTGGAATGGAGACACACACTTCACGCCTAGGGGCTGTTTCAGGACCTACCGTTGACTTGTGCTCAGTCGACAGGTAGGGTCCTGTTCTACTGCGGTGTACGTCAATATATGGGAATGGATCTGGCAGATTCGGTTGCTCTAGATTTCCATAATTCATTTAAGAGGGTCCCAGCATGTTGGACCTGTGAAGCTTTTCATTCATTCTTCTGATATTGATTTTCCTAAATTATTGATGATAATACAGAAAGGAAGGGGACATCTTTAGACAGCGACAGGTGACTACAGTCAAAACTGTCTTTATTTGGAATTAAATGTAACAAGCACTTAGCTGTACTTACAGTTGTGGAAGTAGTACTGAAACGAGAGCTATATATTACTAGTGTCATATTTACTTTCAGTAAAAAAGTAGAAGTACCACAGTGAACCCCCTACTTACGTAAAAGTACCCAAGAGCTGATTTTAATGTACTTTTAGCATATTAAAACTTAAAGATGTCCTCTTAATGTCTATAATTCTAAGTGGTTTTTTAGATAATAGACGGTTTTTGTATATTACCCTGTGGGACAAAGTTCACATGTGGACCAAGCAGAGTATCAGTCAAGTCGAAGCAGCATTAACGAGTGAGAGTGAAGTACGGATAACTACTGCAACATGTACCAAAGTAAAATCAAAAGCACGCCCTATTGATTCTACTTAAGTACAGATATTTGTAAAAGTGATAGTCAAGTACAGTAACAAAGTATAAATAACAACAACGGGGGAATGAAACGTCAAGAAGAACGCGGAAAAGAACTGCACCCGCGGGACACAATCCCCGGTCTCTGGGGGGAATCCTGCGTTGTTTGACCGATCCCCCCCCCCCCCCCCCACAACTTCTTACGCAGCTTTTTCAATACTGACTCACTAATTACCGTAATCGTGTCTTGTACCATGAAAGACGCTCCCATTGAAACAATTAGTAAAAATTTGTGCTCACCCCCACAGAAACAAGAAAATCGTATCCTGTACATGAATCAATGAGTTAAATTAACCATTTCAAAACTGCTGCCCGTGAGAACTGGCTGTACAACAGACATATGTCAGAGTGTGTTTGTGCATGACGGGCCGGATTGTACTCTTAAACTGGTTGAAGCTGCAACGTCAAACTGTATCATTTTTCCTCAGCGGCATTGTCGGCTCTCTTTGATCCAGAACCCAGTGTAACTACGCGGCTTTGATTGGCACATCCCGGTTAAAGCCGAGGTGGTCTATATGTCAATGACCACTGTTCCCTCCGAGGCCCTTTGGTGGGCATTTATGTTTTTGCGCCCCTCCCGCGGCTATTTTCAGCCACACCGCCCGCAGATAGGGATGGTTTTGCAGGGCTCCGCAGCCTGACTCAAACAGGCCTTGAGGCCTTTTGGCATCAGGCCCAGATTGAGAGGAAAACCACTGGGGGCCCCTTGGAAGGAGCTTTGGAGTGGTAGTGATGAAGGGATAATGAAGGAGGGGTGGATGACGGAGCCTAAGATCAGATAGGCTGAGCGGTGTTACATACTCGGCCTGGTTCTTTTGGTGGCGATCGTCTTCGCAAAAACACAGGCCGTCAGTTTGCAGTCAGAGTCTGGAAAGTGGGGTGTGTATGTCATTCCCCAGGCAGGTAACTGACTTCCTCCACCTGGCCAAGAAATGTCAAGATACATCCATAACATTGTCTCACCTGTCCCAAACAACTTGGGGGTTGTATTAATGGAGGTAATAGGGCGGTGGAAGGAGCACTTTGAGGAACTACTAAATCCAGCTGACACGCCCTCTGTGGTAGAGGCAGAGCTGGAGGACGATGGGGGATTGTTGTCAATTTCCCTGGTGGAAGTCGCTGAGGTAGTCAAACAACTCC
>NC_045752.1:25657222-25657356 GCF_008692095.1 Etheostoma spectabile
AGCCCCAGGGATTGATGAGATCCGTCCAGAAATGCTGAAGGCTCTGGGTGTGGAGGGAATGTCTTGGTTGACACGCCTCTTCAAAATTGCGATGAAGTCTGGGACGGTGCCTAAGGAGTGGCAGACCGGGGTGG
>NC_045752.1:25657928-25658433 GCF_008692095.1 Etheostoma spectabile
ACCTATGGTCATGAAGGCTGGGTCATGACCGAAAGAACGAGATCCAGGGTACAAGCGGGCCGAAATGGGTTTCCTCAGGAGGGTGGTTGGCGTCTCCCTTAGAGATAGGGTGGTGAGAAGCTCAGTCATCCGAGAGGAGCTCGGAGTAGAGCCGCTCCTTCGCGTCGAAAGGAGCCAGTTGAGGTGGTTCGGGCATCTGAAGGTGCCCTCCTGAGCGCCTCCCAGGGAGGTGTTTCCAGGCGAGTCCAGCTGGGAGGAGGCCTCAGGAACCCAGTACTAGGTGGAGGATTGATATCTCCAACCTGGCCTGGGAGAACGCCTCAGGATCCCCCATCGGAGCTGGTTGATGTGGCTCAAGGGAAGTTTGGGGTCCCCTACTGGAGCTGCTGCCCCCGCGACCCGATATCGGATAAAGCGGATGAAGATGGATGGATGGATGGATATGTTATCTCCTAACATACAGTGTACCTCCGCTCTCCGTCTCTGCTGATTGGGAATGATTGAG
>NC_045752.1:25658443-25667907 GCF_008692095.1 Etheostoma spectabile
GCACAGCTACCAGAAGACTTACAACTTTCAGACAGGTTGATCATGCCAATCAATCTAGGTTGTCAAGCTCAGTTGGAAGCTGCGGAGAAACACCTAGCCAGACCCTGAATGAGTCAAAGTCGCTGGGTCTAACGCTAGCGGTCCGCTGACCCACTGTCGCTGGGTCTAATGTTAGCGGTCTGCTGACCCACTGTCGCTGGGTCTAAACGTGAGCGATTCCTCTGACACCCACTGTTGTTGGGGCGGTCTAACACGTTAAACGGTCTGCTGAACCCTTTCGCTGGGTCTACGCTAGCGGTCCGCGTGACCCACTGTGCTGGGTCTGACATTAGCGCCGCTAACTCACTGTCGCTGAGTCTAGCGTTAACGTCTGCTGAGCCACTGTTGCTGGTCTGAGCGTAGGATCGGGTTGGTCCTGCTGAGCTCCGGGGTGGGGTGCTGGTCTACGTTCTACGGTCTCTGAGCCACGTTTTCTGTGGTCTTAACGTTTCGGCTCCGCTGACCCACGTCGCTGGGTCTAACGTTAGCGTCCCCTTACCCACTGTCACTGGGTCCTAACGTTAGCGGTCTGCTGACCCACTGTTGCTGGGTCTAACGTTAGCGGTCTGCTGACCCACTGTTGCTGGGTCTAACGTTAGCGGTCTGCTGACCCACTGTCGCTGGGTCTAACGTTAGCGGTCCGCTGACCCACTGTCACTGGGTCTAACGTTAGCGGTCTGCTGACCCACTGTTGCTGAGTCAGTCTAACTTAGCGGTCCGCTGACCCACTGCTGCTGAGTCCTTCCTCACTTCCTGCAACTCGAGAGAACATCTCCCAAGTTTACAGCCCCACCAAAGTGTATTGTCTCAGTGACAACTAACAGCAATCAATATTTTGTTGTATTTTGCTGGAGTACAAATCTAATGACCAGAGTAAACAGTTCAATGGCCTTTCTATCCAATTTATTTCTATGGTTGTTTTTTACTGCATATTTCTTGCCATGCTACAGACAATGATAGTTGGTCGGTCGACTATTGTTAACAGATGGATGGATTGTTAGCAGATTGTATACATGGTGCCTAGAGAATGAATCCTCCTGGCTCTGGTGATTCTCTTTCTTTTTTGGCTTGGAGTGAAATCTTAACAACTATTGCATGACTAACCATGCCATTTTGTACACACATTTATGTTTCTCACGCCGTATCTGTGTATAACTTTGTCTAACTTTTAATCTAGCGCCATCATCAGTTTACATTCTCATTCGTCCAATACTTTGGCTCATGAAAAAAAAACTCAAGAAAGTCTGTAGCAGTTGCTTAGTCTGTAGGGACTTGGCTTGGGAAGCGGAGGGTGGTTGGTTCATGTCCAGCCCTGTCACTTTGACACCTCTCCACTAATACATGTCTATGTGTGTCTATTTCAGACCTGTTTGTGTAATGATTAACAACAGAGTGTTAACCTTTATTTTACCCAATGAGGAACAGATAAAGTGCTTCTTCTTCTTCTTCTTCTTCTTCTTCTTCTTCTTCTTCTTCTTCTTCTTCCTACATCCGGCCTCAGCTGAACTTTGTGTTTACTGCAAACAGTATCATGCAAACATTCTAATCTAAGACAAGCATGGTAGACAGAGCGGCTGGCATAGCTGCAAATGCATAGATCCTCAGAGAAGTTGTAAAGAGTGTGGATTCCTTTGAGCTATCAACTGGATGAAAGTGTTTGCTTTGTGTCAGGGACTCACCCTCCACCTGAAGACAAAACCTGCTATTCCCCACTGAAAACACCCAGAAGACTTGTCTGCATCTGTACAGCCTGTGTGAAAGGGAGAGAGAGAACCCCAGAGGCCACAGGGAAAAATCGGTTGTAGTTTCCAAAAACAAAGCCTGGTGAGACTGCGGACCATCACTTCATGCACTCACACATGCATACTGACAGCACCACCTCCAGTGTCAGCCCAACCCGCGACATAACTGCTACCTGAGCGCTCTGTGAATTCCTCGAAGGCTGAACTAAAGCGTGTTTTCTCCAGGTTGACATTTGCTCTTCAAACCCACCGCTGGTTGAGCAAACCTTTACCAAAAATGATTCCAATTAACATCCACAGTCTATCTTTGCTTTAGTGTGAAAAGCGTGTACAGTAGCTCCCAAAGGTCAGGCGTTCAAGGGATATGCTAATCTTTGGTAGATTGTTTCAGAAAGGTTGCTTTATATCATCAATACGTAACGTGATCTGTGATGTGTTCATGTTTGGTTGAAAAGTGGTACTTATTTCATGCATAGATGGATCCTGTCTTTGTTCTGCAAAGACCATGTCACGACCCAATGGGAAATTTGTAAAATCCTTAAAATAATGAACTTTTCTCATTACAAACAAAAACAGAAGATGGAAATCATTTCAAACATGTTTTAGCTATCTATGGCTGTTTGATTGCTAACGTTAGCTCAAAACGCCATTCCACTGACAGCCTTTGTTGTGTTTGATGCTAACTTGTAGCCTGCAGAGAATAAACCTCGTTAAGTAGGTCAATTTTTACTGTATTGACATTACAGAAGTCTCTCGTTAGCATCTTGGAGACTACTTGCATGTGTAATTCACATCTGCATTTGACTCACATCGGGTAGTGACAGACCATGTTAGGTGACTGACAGTTGAAGCACTTCAAGGACTCTTCTTTTGGTTTAGTAGTCAGTACAACAGACTAACACTTATTTTAATGAATGCTGATAAAAACTTTGATAAAAAGTCAAGCCCGTGGACAAATAATATAAATTAAAATTGGAGAAGTTAACCATAACTCCCAAGTTACATTTAGGTCAGAAACATCCAATAACAGAGTACCTTTTTGGCCTGTGAGTATATCCTACACTCTGTAAAGCTAACAGTTTCAATGGTTTGGAAAGTCCCAAATGATGTTGTCCTTCGGATAGGGACGTTGGACCCGAAACCGCTTCTGTGTGTCGGTTTAGAGGGCATGGACAAACAATGTATTTGTCATTTGATTGTTTAAATACACGTCAGTTATAGTGTACAGACCTACCAGAGGACCAACCGCTAGAAATCTAACTGAAGACTGGATAATAATAGATTTTCCAAAGACGGATGATTAAAACTAAACCTTGTTGCCCTGCCTTTTGGATGAGCAACCTGGCCTTATCCAGAGATTTCTCCAGATGACAGGGTGTGGTTTCGACAGCTTCCTTTTGTTTCCACACATCTCTTTGAATCCAGTGATGAATCTTAGCTCAGATGTGCTTTCTTGATTCCTTAAGACAGGATTAAAGATGAAGGAAGATATCCTTTACCCATTTTCTTTTTTCTTCCTCCCTTCTGACAAGCTGTGAGCAACAAACGACACAATAAAGAGGAGTGGATGAGTTATAGAAAAGAGCAACGTCTCTACTTTAGATGCAAGCAACATAACTAGAAATCAGAGTGGAGATGGGGAAGAGATGTCAGGGTGTGTGTGTCCACATCTACCCATGTGTGTGTGTGTGTGTGTGTGTGTGTGTGTGTACAGGACTACATTCAGGGGCAGGGTAACTTCTTCTCTTTCTCGATTTTGAACGTTTATCAGATATAGGCTTTTATTTTTGTAGCCCTGGCCATCATTTCTATCAACTATGATACATTGTCCTCACCACAGTGATTACAGAGATCTTGGAAATGATTACTCTCTGTCTCAAGGCGCCAGATAGCTCAGTTGGTAGAGCGGGCGCCCATTTATAGAGCTTTACTCCTCAACGCAGCGGGCCTGGATTTGAGTCCGAACTTGGCCCTTTGCTGCATGTTGCTCCCCCTCTCTCGTCCCCCTAACCCTCATGTTGTCCTTGGCTCAAATTGACCCATCTTCCTATATTAATGTTCTTTGTAATTCCCCAAAATACCACGATTGATTCCGTACAACGCTCTTTTGCAAAGTACAAATCTCTACTTTCATTAATTGTTGGGGCGTCTCATTCATTTTATAGTATGAGAAACAAATTGAAGTGCTTTGGAAATAGTATTGAGTAAAAGTTGACATACTTTCCTGTAATTTTAGACTAAATTATTCCTAATTTCTGCCTTTCTACATCAAACATTAGGTATAATTTCCTATAACTTAGGTTTATGGAACATAAATTCCACAAACAACTGTAAAACTAAAGTTAATAAGTTAGCATTACATAGTGTTCAAAGTTTTAAAAAAAGTGACAAACTTTGAAAAAAGCGTCAAAAGTGTTGAAAAAAGGGACAAAAAAAATAAGAAAAAGTTTAAAACATTGTTAAAAAGCGTAGACAAAAGTGTTGATTTTCAATTTTGCGAAAATTCAACACAAGGGTTAAGCTGCCCTGTCAAATAAAGTTCTAAAATGGCCACAAAATAATCTTTAAAAAAAACAATGCCACCACATTCCAAGATCTTAGGGATTACTTTGGTTTGTAAAACTGCATCACAATCACAAAGTTGTTCGACGCTCGGAAGCTCCAGCTAGTTGTTGCTATTGTTCCCCTGTGCTCCTGCCAGCTGTCAATCAAGCACGGACCCGGGCTCAGCCACCATGAGACTTGGAGGCTGGGGGAGCATTTCTGATATTTTCCAAAAATATTTTCCTTTCGGTCACAAAAACATATTCATGCATTTTAAAATCAGTTTGGCATTCTTTCTGACAAAAAGAGAGACAATGGATCCTGGTCCTTTGATCGTTGAAATGAATGCATTTGCGTGGTGAAGTGCAAAATATTGAAAATATCATCTCGGAGGCTTTAATAAATAATGTGTAAGATTTAGTATATAGCACATCTCGTTCTGCTCCCTTAGTCTATCAAGTATTTTCTCACTATTATTTGCTCTGTGATTGGACCAAAAATACACACTTATATAGTGCGCGCTCATCACTTCTCAATCCAGACTCAGGAGAAACAAAAGGAGGAATGTGTGTGAGAAACGCAGAGAAAAAGATGCACAGGTCACACTAGTGCTTGACTAAGTGTGTGTGTGTGTGTGTGTGTGTGTGTGTGTGTGTGTGTGTGCGCACAGGAGGCCATGTTGATGTTCTCCCTGTGACATGTTGTTTATCACAATGCAGAAATCTTATATTATATTTAAAGGACCTTTGAAATGATTATGAGCTTTTGGCCCACGAGCCCCCGAGTAGTGGAAAACAAAAAGAAGGAAGCGAGAGAGCATGAGGCAGAACAGGGAGAGAGAGGGGAAAGGAGAACAAGGGGGCGGGTGGGAGGGAGGGAGGGACGACGAGAACGCATCTCCAGAGCAAAACAAAAGGAGAACAAACAAATGCATGCCTTTTAGAGAAACAAGATAATAGAGGAAGAGGAAGGGGAAAAAGCATGAGTGGGAAGGGGGGGGGGATCTTTGTTGTTGCTAGCTGTCATCGGCTCACACCGCCTCTTTTAGCTTCCTCGTTTAATTTTTTTCATCGACACAAAATTTGAGACTTAAAGGCACAATTTGAGGCCAGAAGAAAAACACATAGAGCTAAAGAGCGCGCCGAGAAGGTGGCGACGGCGGCATTTGAAGTGCTCGGCTCTGTGAGATGCATTCAGGGCCTATATGCTTAGCAAGAATAATGAATTCTACATAAACAACGTGGGGAGAGATGGGGGCGGAGGAGGCATGATGATCAGAGCGGAGTGGTGGAGGTTGAAACCCAGATGATCAGGCCTGTTTCAGGAGGCGGATTACAGAACATTGGAGTGTACATCAGGTAGCATCACTGAGTTTCACCTCTACATCCATAGTACTTACGGGGCGCGTCACAGCTGC
This sequence comes from Etheostoma spectabile, assembly GCF_008692095.1. NCBI lineage: Eukaryota > Metazoa > Chordata > Actinopteri > Perciformes > Percidae > Etheostoma > Etheostoma spectabile. The sequence goes on from NC_045752.1 coordinate 25,664,186, forward strand.
GAACGACGTCCAGGCATTCACTTTCTTTTGTGCACAATTGGCTGACGCTTATGTGGACGCAGGACTGACGGCGCAGATTACAACTGAAGGGAGACAGGGAAAACAGTGAGGGGTCTCAGGGAAGAGACAGGCGAGAGAAAACGATCATTATAAGCTGCAAAGTTTTTAATTCCCCCAAATAACATGATTGATTCCACACAACGCTCTTTGGCAAGTACAAATCTCTACTTTCATCAATTGTTTGGGCGTCTTATTAGTTTTATAGCATTTGAAAAACAAATGGAAGTGGTTTTGAAATAGTATTGAGTAAAAGTTGACATATTCCAGTCTGTGATTATCCATCAACATTCATTCCTTTAATTTTGGTCGAAATAATTCCTAATTTCTGCATTAGGTATAATTTCCTATAAATGAGGTTTATTGAAGATAAATTCCAACAAAAACTGTACAAGTTAATAAGTTAATAAGTTAGTGTTGCGTAGTGTTGAACATTTTAAAAAAGCATCAAAAGTGTTAAAAACATTTTTAAAAATAAAATAAATGTTAAAGCGTCAACAAAAGTGTTGATTTTTTGGAAACTTAGTGCCCCCCCCCCCCCCCCCCATGGCTACTTAATATGCACGTGCATGACATCACTGGACTATGCCGGTGTTGTCTGCCTGCTTTATTCTTTCTCCTCACTCAGTATTAGGCTTCTGAAGATGTGCCCCCCCCCCCACCCCCCCCCCCCCCCCAAACAGTGTATTTGAATGGACCTCCTATAAGCTTTGAACTGTCACATTTACCCCCGGCTTAGTGAACAGCTCTTTTGCATATTCAATGTCAAAGAGCCAGAGGCAAGAAGGGGGAGGGGGGTGAAAAAGATTAACATTTGGGCCACCAAAAATGTTTTCTTTTTTTTTAAGGGTCTTGGAATTTGGCTATAAAAATGTTGCTTTTTCCAAACGAAACTTGCCTTCTGTATACATAGAAAAGACAGGTTTCCTTTTTTAGTAAACAGCAATAATAAATATATTCACTGTTGCTGTGTACTAGTTATTTTCTTACTAAGTATTTCTTATCCGATTCCTCGATTATTCAGTGGAATAATTGGTAGAATACTTGATTACTAAAAAAATGTATAGCTGCAGCCCTAGTGTTTGCTGTCTTTTGTTTTATGTCAGCACGGCACAATATTCTCAACATTATGAGTTAAGGGGGTGTTTTCAAGTCGGAAACTTGTATTTATGACAATTCCACACCTGAAGGCAGAAACTAGAAAACTAGCCATAGATGGCAAAAATAACCCGTCACATTCAGTAATTTGCGTTGTTTGCATATATTAATAGCTGTAGCAATTTGAACAACGACCAAATGTAAGAATCGAGCATTTAAACATTTTAGAAAAAAGGCAAATCAGACCAGCATCAGGTCATGTTGAAAGTAAGATTATGACCTTATGGAGCGGGGAAGTTAAATAGAAATAATGTTCCATACGCCCCATAAAGTCATAATGCTAGAGATGCAGGGGGCTGGGTCTGCGCTCTCTCTGCTTTGAGTCACGTGAAAAGTTTGGTTTTCTCTAATTCAAGTCATTTTAAAAATTGCGTCTTATTTGGAAAGTGCAAAATATGATGTTTGTGCCAATTTAAGCTATTAATCTAAATACATGACGTTCATATTTATCATGCTGAGCTAGAACCACTCCACTCCACAAAGTTAATGCAGATTAACTTTTTACTTCCAGGGAAGTCCTGCTTATGTATCATATGTCACATGTATATTTATATTCAGATGTCTTCTGCATGCTAATATATGGTTGGTTATAACTGAAGATTATAATGATGATTATAACAAAGAAAGACTGCGCCTTTACTGGACTAAAGCTAGTGTGATAAACCATGTTTGAGCATGTTGGAGTATATTATTGTGGATTTATTATTAGAACAACACAAATATGATTTCAGTAGCCATGGGTTATGACAGTTGCAAAAACCTCCCTTTGTGTATAGCTTTAATGAATGCACATCACATTTAAACGTTGTAAAGCTATAACATAACAGAGACACTAATTCAATTTAGTTGGTTTTCTGCACATCAGCAGCACTTGCTGACTGTCCCTGGGAACTTTAAGGAGGGGAATGCTTCGTCTTCCATCTTCTTTTTTTTCTCTCTTTCCTTCGGTGACTGAACACAATAGCTCTCTGCCCAGCCCTGCCAATCCCACAATGCCTGGCGGTGGGTCTGGCAATAATTCAGGGCAGGACTAAACAGCTGGCTGCCTGACAGGAGAGCTGCCAAGAGCTGGCAACGAGCGGCAGGCTGCTAACCCTTTCACATTTTTAATTAGACCCACACAGCCATGTCTTTGAGCCATCGTAAATATACCGATGACACGCCGAGCATCATTTGTTCAGAAATATTTGCTTACAAAATACTGGGCTCCAAGTTTTTTTCCTAAGCATCAAACTTGCGAGAATGTCTTCCTATGTCAGATAAAGAGCAGCTAGACAGGGTTTTAATGGGCGGTGAAAGATCGTTGCTCTGTAAAAGAAATGTTAAGCGTTGAGTTAAGTTATAGATAATGGGTACTAAGGACACTGGAAATGGCCTGCTTTTCCTCACTGTTTCACTAGTTTTCTTCCATAGTAATGTTCCGATCCAATTAACAGATTGCTTCACTGTCAAGTTCTATTTTTCTAACCACTCATTTCTTCATCTGTGCAACTCTCAGCTCTAACAGCTTTTAAACCCTTCACCTTCCCACAGAAGCATATTGTACATCAGCATATCATCACAACACCAGGCTTTTTCATTGACCTGTAGAGAGAGAGAAAGCCTGTCCAGCTCCACAGGTCGTGGCCACGGGGGTGCCACGGGGGCCGGGAGTATGAAGGAAGTCCAGGAAACAATAGGAGCGAGGTGTTTACCGGAGCGAGGGCACCATGTGCAGGAGGGATTACCACAGCATTATGACTGCAAGGCGCCCTGCCATCTGGACACACAGCGCAGAAAAGGCAGGGTATAATGAGTTTGCAGAAAAAGAGGGCTGATGAAAATGACAAAATGTGGGATGGATGCTTTTGTCCAAGTCAGAGATGGAACAGGTGAGAGACAGTGGCCGTCCTTTAGCCTTCATAGGTAAATGGACATGGTAGGCATATTTATTGCTCTTTGCATTTAGGCCTAAAGACATGAAGGTAGTATTGGTCAGTCCAAAACTTCTTAATAGATCAAGATATATCAGCAACAACTGTGTCATGGCATGGCATGGCAGGATTTCCATGAAATAGGAGGACGAAACACCACATAAAATGTTAGATGAAGTTAACTGTTCACAACATACAGTAGCAGTAGCTTTTTAAATCTGCTGGATACATGGTTAAACATCATTTTCTCCTAGCAATTCCCTCCAATCAGTCCCGAAACGTTGGCTACTGCAGGACTGCTCTCCATCTCTCGGTGCCAAGAAATGTTTCTGGTGATTGGAATACAATGGAAAACTGGCCAGCAGCAAAACGTCTTCATCTGTTCCTTTATCTTGCCCGGCGTAATCATTTTTGTATGTTCCTCAAATATACAAATATATTGCTTCCTGAATGAGGACCGTTGAGAATGCCACTGGACTCAGATGGAGACAGGCAGGTCTGGAAGAGGTGTAACCCATCTGGAACATGACCGCTGCAGGAAGGAGATGACCCTTGGACCACAGTGTGTGTGTGTGTGTGTGTGTGTGTGTGTGT
>NC_045752.1:25667917-25669508 GCF_008692095.1 Etheostoma spectabile
GTGTGTGTGTGTGTGTGTGTGTGTGTGTTTGTGTTGTGTGACAGGGCCAAGGGTTTTGGCATGCCAGTGATGTGTGTGTCACATGGAGGCAGTATGGGCTGGTTAATGTTCATGTCCAGCTGGGATCACATCTGGACTCCAGGAAGAGGGACAAAGGCTGAACTCAGAGGACTTTTGGCCAGCTCTAAAGTGAATGCACTTACTGTATGAGAAATAGATTCCTAACTGAGTTTAAAGCAGTGGTCTCCAACCATGTGCCATCCAGAGTCGTTTTAGTCATTAGTTCCTCCTGCGTGGTGTTCAATAATGAAATCAGCTGTTGTAGTGTTTGGTCGGAATGAAAACCTGGAGCCTTGTGATGCATTGGTTGGATTAAACAGGGAAATACTTCCCACTAAGCAGGAGCAGTGCATGTTTGAATCACTGACTGCAAACAAACAGGGACACAGCATTAGTGACATCCCATATGGGACAGCTGACTGAAGAGACAATTTGAAACTTGGTTTTGGGTTTATCCGGTTTTACCAGTTACCACTATGTGAGGATGAAAGGCTGCCAGTCCTGTCAATCAAAAAGGCAAAGCAAAATATGCTCATTTAACACCCAGTCAAAATCCCTATAGAGATCATAGCATTTTTGCCAGCTTTGACAGCGACGCTGGTATTGTTTTCACTTTGTGAGTCTGTGTGTGTCATCGTGGCAAAATGTGGTCTTGGAGACACCTTACTGCAGCGGCACAACCGCAGAAGAGGTTTTGAGTACTTTATCAGATGTCTGTCTGTCTGTCCGTCCGTCAACCCATCCGTCCGCCGGCCTGCCTGTCCGTCTGCCTGCCTGCCTGTCTGTCTTTCTGTCTGTCTGTCTGTCTGTCTGTCCGTCCATCCGCCTACCTTCCCATTCGTCCGTCCACCTGCCTGTTTGTCAGTCTGTCTGTCTGTCTGTCTGCCAGCCGTCCGTCCCTCCATCCGTCCACCTGCCTGTCTGTCTGTCTGTCCGTCCATCCATCTTTCTATGGACACATTTTGTCGATAGCATAACATAACCGTGCCCGATAGGGTTAGGGGGGTTAGGAACATATTTATTGCTCTTTGCATTAAGGCCTAAAGACATGAAGGTAATACTGGTCAGTCCAAAACTTCTTAATAGATCAAGATATATCAGCAACGACTGTCTCATGGCATGGCAGGATTTCCATGAAGTAGGAGGACGAAACACCACATAAAATGTTAGATGAAGTTAACTGTTCACACAATACAGTAGCAGTAGCTTTTTAAATCTGCTGGATACATGGCTAAACATCATTTTCTCTTAGCAATTCCCTCCAATCAGTCCCGAAACGTTGGCTACTGCAGGACTGCTCTCCATCCATCGGTGTCACGGCATAACTACGACTCATAACATATCTGTGCAATACATCTGTGCATCTTATTTGTTATTTAACAATAACTGTGCACTTAAATATCTTATAAGGGGCTGTCTTTAGGGGCCAAGGGCAATATGCAATTATACTTTTTGCGATTTAGGAATGCAAATTTATTTCTTTTTATTATTTGAAATTTTATTTATTTATAATGTAAATGCTTTGTGTGTC
>NC_045752.1:25669518-25671221 GCF_008692095.1 Etheostoma spectabile
CGACTTGACTCTCTGAGTAACAACCGCACAAGAGTTACTATGTGTGAAAACACAAATGGCAAATAAAGTTCTTGAATCTTGAATCTTGACTCTGGGGGAAAACTTGATTCCATGTGTCTAGGAAACTTAACCCGAGGTAATGGATGGGAGGCTTACCTTTTGTTATTGGTACCGCTCCCTCCCTCCACTCCACGTTGCGTTGTCAAACATCGTCAACACTCAGTTGAAAGTTCATTTGTAGACACTCAAGACACGGATAGAACATTAACACAACTTGATGGGGAAGTGTCATGTTTGCAGTCAGAAGCATATCCTCTTCTCATTGATTCTCTGTCAGAGTCGCCAATCAGTATGTCTGTCAGCCTGCTTCACTTCTGCTTTGTGATCTCTGCGATGCAGGTGTGCCACACCCACTAGGTGGCCGACAGAAACCAATAGGTGGATTTTGCCAAGACATATCATAAGTTAGTCTCCAGTATGGAAATTTACATTAATTCATGTTAATTCTTCAGAAAAGCAGCAATCTTGTCACATTTGCCACTCAGATCAGCACATCCAGCCTACTGCATGTGAGGTACTTGAATAATATGATTGTATGGTATAATGTCAGACCATCTGCAAGGATTCCTCCTAGCCTCATAACAGTAACCTGAACATTACATCACAGAAACAAAAAACCAATGACGTGCACACAATTTTCACAGACTGTGAACAAGACACGATCAGTTGTGTTTTTACCATTTGAAGAGGAAGATGCAATTCTCAGCTATTTGGAAAAGCCTTTCTGTTATGATGGACCAAAGAAGAAAAATAGATCACAGTGAGGCAACACTGTTGGAGATGGAGACACACAACTATAACGCCTAGGGGCTGTTTTCATGTACCTACAGTTGACTTGTGCTCAGTCGACAGGTAGGGTCCTGTTCTAATGCGGTGTACGTCAATAATATGGGAATGGATCTGAGCAGATTCGGTTGCTCTAGATTTCCCATAAATTCATTTAAGAGAGGGTCCAGCATGTTGGACCTGTGAAGACATTTCATTCATTCTTCTGATATTGATTTTCTAAATTATTGATGATAAATACAGATAAAGGAAGGGGACATCTTTAGACAGCGACAGTGACTACAGTCAAAACTGTCTTTATTTGGAACTTAAATGTAAAAAGCACTTAGCATGGTACTTACAGTGGTGGAAGTAGTACTGAACGAGAGCTATATATGACGAGTGTCATATTTACTTCAGTAAAAGTAGAAGTACCACAGTGACCACCCTACTTAAGTAAAAGTAAAAAGTAGCTGAGTTTTAATGTACTTTTAGTATTAAAAATTAAAGATTTGTCCTCTTAATGTCTATATTCTAAGTGTTTTTAAGATAAATATACGGTTTGTATATTTACCCTGTGTGAACAAATGCTTCACATGTGACCAAGCAGAGTATCAGGAGAAGCAGCATTAACGAGTGAGAGTAGAAAGTACGGATAACTACTGCAACATGTACCAAAGTAAAAGTCAAAAGCACGCACTATTGATTCTACTTAAGTACAGATATTTGAAAAGTGTAGTCAAGTACAGTAACAAAGTATTAAATACAACAACGGGGAAATGAAACGTCAAGAAGAACGCGGAAAAGAACTGCAACACGCGGGACACAATCCCCGGTCTCTGGGGGGAAAGTCCTGCGTTGTTTGACCGATCCCCCCC
>NC_045752.1:25671231-25695809 GCF_008692095.1 Etheostoma spectabile
TCAACTTCCTTACGCAGCTTTTCAATACTACTCACTACCGTAATCGTGCTGTTACCATGAAAGACGATCCCATTGAAACACATTAGTATAAAATTTGTGCTCACCCCCACAAGAAGACAAGAAAATCGTATCCCTGTACATGAATCAATAGATTAAATAACCATTTCACAAACTGCCGTGAGACTGGGCTGTACATACAGACATATGTCAGAGTGTGTTGTGCATGACGGGCCGGAGTGTACATCTTTAAACTGAGTTGAAGCTGCAAAGTCAAACTGTATCATTTTTCCTCAGAGGCATGTGCGGCTCTCTTTGATCCAGACCCAGTGTAACTAACGAGGCTTTGATTGGCACATCCCGGTATAAAGCCGAGGTGGTCTATAATGTCAATGACAACTGTCCCTCCGAGGCCCTTTGTGTGCATTTAGGTTTTTGCGCCCCCTCCCTCTGCTATTTTCAGCCACACCCCCCTGCAGATAGGGATGGTTGCAGGGCTGCCGCAGCCTGACTCAAACAGGCCTGTGAGGCCTTTGGCATCAGGCCCAGATGGAGAGAGAAACCACTGGGGGCCCCTTGGAAGGAGCTTTGGAGTGGGAGGGATGAAGGGATAGATGGAGGGAGGGATGACGGAGCCTAAGATCAGATAGGCTTGAGGCAGGTGTTAAAATACTCGCCCTGGTTCTTTTGGTGGCGATCGCTTCGCAAAAACACAGCCGTCAGTTTGCAGTCAGATTCCATGGGAAAGTGGGGGTGTGTATGTCATCCCAAAGGCAGGTAACTGACATTCTCCACATGGCCAAAGAAATGTAAAGATACATGCCAATAACAGTGTCTCACCTGTCCCAAACAAGCTTGATAATAAACTGCAGCCATGGTGCACACAATCCCAAAAGGGACTATTTTAATGTACTTTGAAAAGTCATACACGTGCTAGGACTGATTTCAGGGAAGTGTTTTACTCCTCAGGACAGTGATTTGGGTCAACATACATTAGAGCCACTTTAAATAAGACACGGGAACCCTTGGAGTAAGTTCTTCTAAGTAAGGTAAACTCCAGATTATTACATCCACATTACTACCAGTTAACTTGTCCTGTGTTGAAAGCATCCATCAGTTTACACACCTTCCTTTCTGCTGCTCTATTTTCTCGTGCATTAAAGTACTATTACCGACATTTTGGGTGCTCCGACTTTCAGTCTTGCCTCCAGATGAGGTGTTGTAATCTCTGCATCTTTAAACTGCTGGCTTTGGCCCATCTCCTTCTTTTTATTATCACTTAAGAAATGCTTGTTGTAGCTATGTTCAAAGATCTCAGCAATGAGTTTGGTGATAAATTAATCATGGTCCAAACTACAAGATCAGACAAAACAGGTTGTAATAAATTAAAATTCGGCTTTATATAGAGTGATTTTGCCAATTAAAAGCATTTGCACCCCCGCTAAACAATTTCTGTACACTTACTCGTACTACTTCCAATTAAAAGCCTTCATTTATCTGCATAGCATAAACTCTCCCTGGATATATTCAACGACAACCTTTTGGTCAGGGCAGAGAGAGAGACATCAGCTCGAGGGACTTCCCTCTCTTCCGCTCACATTGTACGCTACAGCAGCATCTCCCAGTTATCTCCCATTGATACAGCAGCATCTACTGCAAAATGTGGCTGAAATGGAGTTGTCAAATCTAACTGCATCAAGTTGATTGAAGCGCAAATGACTTAGAGCTACACCTCCACTCCACACCCAGTACTCCCAGTACTTAACAGCAGTGTCAGAGGCGTCAGAAGGCATCTGTTGAGCTCAGGGGTCGCAGACAAGACGTGACCTCAGGGATCATTTCTGCCGTTTCCTTTCAACTGTCAGTCGTATTGTGAAATATCCTGAGGAGGAGGAGGAGGAGGAGGAGGCAGGGCCTGTCTGCCCCCTATTAACTCAGTGATAGCTTTCTGTCTTCACTTGCTCTCCCTATTGGACTCTGGTTGTTTCTTTCACCTATTGAACATATATACTGTGGACTTCTATTGTAGAAAATAAGTAAATGCACACAATGAGTGAGACAATGCAGCGTGGTTTGTGTGTGTGTTGTGTGTTGTTGTGTGTGGTTCGTTGTTCGTGTTTGTGTGTTGTGTGTGGTGTGTGTGGTGTGTGTGTGTGTGTGTGTGTGTGTGTGCGGTGTGTTTGTGTGTGTGTGTGTGTGTGTGTGAGACACCCTCCTCGTGCCTGATAATAATCCCTCTCTGCCCTACAGACTCTTCCTCTGTGTTAGTCCTGTTCAAACCTGAGCCCTGGCCTTAGGGACGCTCACCTGGCTCCTCTCCACACGCACACACACACACACACACACACACACACACACACACACACACGCACACACACCTGATCACTCCATCATTCTCTCCTCTTCCTTTCCACCCTCCTTTCCTCGCCGTGTTAAGATGCTTATTTTCCATCTCTTGATCTTGAGTCATCCTTAAATCTTTTAACACGGCTCTGGCCCCGCGGACTAATCGTATTCCATAAATATTTAAAAAGGGCAGAAATCTGCTGGAGGTTGCCTTATCTGGAGCCCCGACGATAATCATCTTAACCAGGACCATTATGATTTTAATTACCTGTCTTTGATTTCCTAACTCAGGAGCATGGTTATTCCTGGCCCACATGGAACATTCCGGGTTAAAAGGGTCTCCGGGATTAGCTCCCCCCCGATAATTGAGTCCATGTCAAAACGCAGATTTATCCGTGCAGAGGTGTTTCGAGTTAAAATCTCCGGATCCCCTGTCTTCAGCTAATCAGATTGATATTGCAGAGCTGATTCTTTCTGCTGCAGTGCTCCGTTACTCTAAGTTCATATCTGCTTTCCTTAAACTCTCTAAAGGAGATTCACATTTGGAAATACATTTTCTTTTATCTGACTTTTAGATTTATTATACCTTGCCTAAAATGTGTCGACACATTTTAGGCAAGGCATAATAATTTTATAGAGAACCCTATAAAAACAAAACGTTGGAAGGTTTCAGGATTTGGACTGTATTTTCACTAGGGCTGCACAATTAATCACAATTTAATTGAAATTGTAACATGTACTAGTGCAACATGTAAATCACAGGGGGGTGCAATATTTGTGAAAGGCAAAATAGGTAACAAATCATTGTAAAATCTGGTAATCCTATCCTACAGACTCTTTACAAATCTTTGTTTGGTACAGATCCTCGCAAAAAAAAGAAAATCACACCTAATTATTCCTTTTGAGTCAAAATAATCTCAATTAGATATTTCCCTTAAATCGTGCAGCCCTAATTCTCACTTTACTGCAGTTTTATGATAACCTGATATCACAGTTCAGAACCTGTCACATGTTTTGTGTGCAGTATTCTGTGTAGTTGCTGTGGCTGCTTTGAAAACATGAGGCTTTCACCATCGCCGTATGTTGTGCAAAACGTAAAAATGGGTCTACGGTATTTACTAGTGTTAATAGTTGTCTGATAGAATTATATCATAGCCATGTAAATCAAAAAAGGATGAAAAACCATGTAAGTTGCACAGTATTTACATACGTATAACCTGGCTTCATCTCTCACACTTTCTTTCATAAATCCCACTTTAATGATCTTGCTATGTCTCGGATGCATACTGCAGAAAAACACGATTTGGAATCATAAACATTGAAATTATTCTTTCCTCTTTGCAGTTTCCAGTGGTGTAGTCTATGTGATACGCAGGTATACATGGTATACCCACTAAGTAAGCTCCAGGATCTCTATATACCCACTTAAAAATGTCCAATGACACTCAACAACGTACTTTCCATTATATTTTGGATATGTTTTGAATTGTCATCTGTTATTTTCTTTTTCCCATAGGCTAAATAAAGGTATTTCCACTGTATAGTGCATAAAAGTGTACCCAAATACAGAAAATTCATTGTTGAAGCTCAAAACTTCCCTGGGGGAGGACAGCCATACACCCCACTATTACATGGCTCCTCCCCCAAAGGCTGATTCTGGCCAATATACAGTGCAGTATACCCAGTACAATACACTAGCTTTAGTTAGTTACTTTCACACACAGTATCCACCTGGTGGCTGTGTGTGTGTGTGTGTGTGTGTGTGTGTGTGTGTGTGTGTGTGTGTGTGTGTGTGTGTGTGTGTGTGTGCGTGTGTGTGTGTGTGTGTTTGCAGTAAGGTAAAGTTAGGAAACATATTTTTCTTTGCTGTAGGTCATCACTGCTGCTGCTGCCAGAGCAGGGGAGAGGGAGCAGGTAAACCCGCAGACAGCCGAGCCAAATTGTGTAAAAGAGGAACACGTTCTCTGGAAAGCACTGATCTGGCTCTGTCTGTACCCCCACCCCCCTAGCATCCCCCCTCCCTCCACAACTATATGCGCTTTGACGTGGCAAGGAAGTGACAAAGTGACTGGGGCTAACAAGAAGCCGTAATTGATCTCATTGGAGTAAGCACACACGTATGTAGAGCCATGGGCACACGTGGGCACGCACATGTCGGGGACACACTCAGCCATAAGGACTCAAGCTAATACACACACTGTGCTGTGCATATGCATTCACATGGGAGCTCTCACAGGGGCCCGTCCAGGGCCACATATGGGCACACTCATGGACTCATACTCACACACTGGCACAAGGTTTTAATAGCCTAATCATGTCTGGAAAAATTAACTTTGAATCCAGAGCTTTTTATGTTTGCCCACATGCTCAACAGGCCCCTTCCATTTTTACTGCCAGCTTGTTAAGTGTCTTCTGGCAGCGTGAGGTAAAGAGGAGAAGCCCATTCCAGCTGGTAGTCCCAAAAAATCCCTCCTCACCAGCCAAACAGCCAATTACACGTGAACCAATTCATCATTCTTAACAAAATCATTATTAACATCAAAGATTCTGTCTCCTGTTAGCTGGAGTTAAAATATAGGAAATGTAGCTGGATAAATGGGAGCAGAGAGGAAACCCACAGGGCACCCCACCAGCCCCACCAACTACCATTTACAACCAGTTCAAGTCCAGGTAGGGTAACAATATCTTTTATTCGAGCCTTATTGAAACTGAAATTGAGCACTTTTAGCAGTCAAGTCTGCATCAGGTCAAACATCTTAGTTGGCACATTAAAGGTTGTGTGACTTCATCTGGAGTAATGGCAAATGCAGTACACTTCATTATAAAGTGAAAGAAACTAATAGAAATGATAATAGAATATGGTTATGTAACTCCTAGTCTTTCTCCTCGACGTTCCACTTGTGGGATTGCTCCGGTGCTCCAGGTGAGCTATCCAGGCTGAACTTTGAAGTCTTTTTTTGTGATAATTGTTTTTTTATTTTTTATATATTTGAGAAAACATTTAAGTCTTGTAATCACTATATCAAAAAAAAAATCAGCAAAAAGACATTCTGTATGATATCCATTTTAGAAGGAAGTGTCTGCCTGTATAAACATTAATATTAGGAAGGTGAAAAGATTTCATTGCATATCATGTGCATTTATCATATCTCCATATCAATCACATGTCAATAACATGTGACCTGATCACGTAAAATGTCCCAAACCACACGTGATGTGACTCACATGCAGGAGTATTTCACAAACAATGTTCACACTTGATGAAGGAATGGGTTCAACATGTGATGAATATTAAGTATCAAGTATTTCCTTTTTTTTGGGAGCCATTAACAAACACGTTTTTCAAAGGCCACTTAAATGAGTAAACTGCACGAGTCACATGATGTTGTAGGGTCAGATGTCTAGCACTCTTGTATATGTCATTGGGTCTTTGAGTGATTTGTTGTTACCTTTAACAGTAGGTCTGATTCCAGTCACCACCATCACGTTTTCCCAAGCTCATACACTTCCTTTGCCAGAACAGGCTTTACATGCAACTCTAAGATTCAAAGAACCAGGCATTACTTTAAGGCCTTTGTAAACTTAATCCTATACAGGCTTCCTGTTCTATAAGATGCGTCTGCACTCACATCACTGTGGATGCATGCATGCATATATAGAACTCCACCTTAGAAATATCGTACACTTTCCTCTCTAATTTCACATTCTGAAGCACGTATGGCACGCCTCCCCAAAGACCCCTCATATTACATCCTAATGGCTTGTACGCACACACACAGAACGCACTTGCCAAACCAAATACACGCAGCTGTCACACAAGACCTCATCCAAACTAGCACCTCTTCTTCCTTGTGATTATGGAGAGCGTGTTGGCAGGAGGCGCTGGCCTAATAGCCATTTAGCTGATTCCAGTGAGGAGATATTGGGGGAAAGTTGGTGGCGAAGTGCTTTCATGCCGCCTGCCAGCGACGGAGCGCCCCGGCTGCCTTCCATCTCCGGAATGAGAAGCAAATTATTCCAAATCATTTGGGAGTGAGAGGCAAGAAGCAACCCCTTTTATTTTTTGGATGCATTAACAATGTTTTCAGTCACTTTGTTGGCAGCATCAAAAAAGGTGGGCCCTGCCAAAGATTAGCTGGATAAATTGCCTAATTGATCCATTCACTTTTTAACTGATGCTTTATTAGGAAGCTCTGGAGTGAGGAGGAGAGGTGGGGAAAGACTACGGAATGCTGCTTTGGCTGCACAAACACACACACACACAGACGCACACACACACACACACACACACACACAGACGCACACACACACACACACACACACACACACACAGCTCGTTTGTACACTACTAGTGCAAGACAAGTACAACCCCTATGATTCAAAGCTTCAGAGTATGAATCCCTCAGTCTTCAGATCTCATTCATTGAGATATGAACACACTTCATCATAATCAGCCTTCTTAACATAAATATTGGGAAGCTGACACTATTAAGGTGATGGATGGAGGATGGTAGTATAGTCTGCGGAGCAAAGTGATGTGATTCTGACTCAGAGTGCAGACTTCAGGGCCGTGACCCACCGACCCGATAATTGGCTGTTGGACAGTTTGTCGAGGTCGGTGTCTGGTCTCTCAAAATCTGAGAAAAATCTTTCAAACTGACTTTTGTAGATCTGAAACGAAGATTTGGTAGCTGCTCGGCCAATTTCTCCTTCCAGAAACATGTTTTGGGGATCTATTTTAGTAACATTTGAGATCAGATTCTGAGCAAGCTGCCATGACGGTCTGGCTTTGAATTTCCAGAGAAACCAGACCCACACACGTCCAATCAGCTGCCGGTTTTCATTTTTGGGCGACAATACAGATTAGCGCCGCCTGCTGTCATGGAGACGTGTTACATCTCGTCCATTCGTTGTGTTCCGAGAAACTATTTTGTCCAACTTGGGGAGACTGGTCAGTCCAACTGCGTCTGGTCAGTGTGTCTGGGGCCTTACACAAACCTTACAAACACATATCCCTGGTATTTGAGAGTGCTTGCAGTAAAATACAATTTGTAAGATTTGTCTCCTGAATGAATACAGTAAGTGCAAAATTGTTACATGATTACGCAAATTCAAAATCCAGACAAATAATAATTACACAAACCTTCAGCATTTTCAGTGTGTTCTGGAAGTCTAAGGCCTACAGTTACATAAAATGTCTGCGTTCATTTAAATCGCATTTTCTTTTCAGGTATTATTATATTTTGCTTTGTTTTGGTCTCCACCAACTCCTGAGGAAACCATCCGTCTCGTTAGCTGCTAAATGCTCCGCTATGTTCACCAGCTAGACTCGTGGCTGTCTGTTTACTACTGAGCATGCATAGGTACAGTGGCTTATCTGACTTTTTATTTCATTTCTTTCTTTTTTAATGAAAACAGCTGCGTGCTGCCGCTCGAAAACAAGGATAAAAGCCGCGGGACTCGTTTGCAGCCATAAAACCAAACCAATCAAGTGAAAAGATGCTGAAACGCTGTGCAGAGGTTAGGGACCTGCAGAGGTGCTGATGATTCTCTGTGGGTTAGTCACTACCACACAATCATTTGGGATATTGAATAGTTCAGCTTAAGTAGTGTCAGCAAATAATGCAAATGAAATAAGACAATTTTCATAAGTGATTGTTGTTTATCAAAATACTGGCCCATTGCGCTAGATGACACATTTGTTTTTGACATCTCATTTCCTGCAGTCTTTTTCTCTCTTAGCTACACTATGTATGAAATATTTTCATATTCTCATAGATTGTAGTTGTTAAACTGATCTTGATCACATATGATGAAGATAACGTTACACACCTGTGGCCATAAAGTTTATCATCAAAGTTATTTTTTAAACTTTTACTTCTAATACAAAATTTACGTTTGATACTACAATAAACATCAGATGCTTTAAGACTTTTACTCAAGTAATATTCTAAAAGGAGACTTTAACTTCTACCAAAGTCATTTTCTGGTAAGATTACTTGTACTTTTACTCAAGTATTGCTTTCAAGTACTTTATACCTGACTGGTTGTCGCTCCTCCCAAGTACAGTAAAATGAAGGATCAAATAACTACTTTCATAGCATTTTGGTTGTTTTATTGAATTTCATAGCATTTAAAAAACAGTGCAATGGTTTCTAAACCATATCCTGACTGAACTTTGACGGTGTGTGATTATCCACTCAACCGTGACTATTTCTCAAAATAATTCATAATCTCATTTTCTTACTCAAAAATGAGGTATAATTTCACATAAATTGAGAAAGTGTAAAACTGGTGGTAATATGTCGATGTTAGTGGTGAATCCAGTGGTTGTGGAAAAAAGCCCTGAAAAAAAAAGGGATTAACCCGGGAGGACAAAGCTGGCTCTCGGACAGCAGTATTGACTCTGTATTTGCTCTGAGATGGCAAAGATGTGAGCATTATGCATTTCTTCCTGCGCTGTGGTAAAGCTGTGGTTGACTTTCTAAATGAGGCCGGTGTAGCAGAGTAGGAAGTGTTCCTGCTTTCCTTCCTGTAGCGCGACACACACTTATGTTCAGCACATCTACACAACCTCAGACAAAGACAGCTGCCATGTTTTCTGAATGCCCCTCTTCTTGTAGTTGTCCTCATCTCGTCTGTTACCTCCTGACAGGCGCAACACAATTACAGTTTGAGGACTGGCATACATTTGTGAAGAAAAGTGAAAGGCATTGAATCAGCTCCCCACAATGTAGTCAATGTAAGCGACAGCAGCCTTGTACAACACCATATCTAGTCTTTCAAAGTTGGAAGGAAAGTAATTAGCTAAGTGTCCTCAAAATATGAATCTGGTGCCGTGTCACAGTTTGTCTAATTCCTGTTATTTCTTCTACAGGAAGCAAGTGCGGTACTTGTTACAGTCGGCATAATTAATTTGATTGATGAAAAGAGGTATGCGAACACCAGAGAGATAAGCTGAAGCTGATTTGAACTCTCTCATATAGTCTGAAACTGTTCGAGTGGCATCAATCTGTAGTCAGTGCATTCAAGTAGTCATTCTGTGATTGAGCGTTGTCTTTAGGAGTAGGAGTTGCTCAATAGGCCTCCACTCCTACTTCCTACATCTCCCAGCATGCCTGTCAACAAGCCCCAGAAAGAGGGTGTGAGCATGTTGCATTCAGCTGGGAATTTATGTGCAGAGACAAGTTAAGATAAGACAAGATGTATCAAGTATCAATACCGTCAGTGTTCTCACTTTCCTCTTAATTAATAATTAATTATTGTTAATGATTAAAGACCCAGGGTCAGTTCTTCATGTGATTACTGATCAAGTTGTGGGTGGGGTTCACACAGTGATTGGGGGCATCTGAGGAGCCCTGCATCAGAGATTTTGGATAGAATGGGACCACCCCGGGCTGCAGAACCAGGAGTGGGTTTGGATGGAGCTGCTGCGTCTGCAGAGTTCTGCTGACTTGACACTACTAAGCTGCTGGACTTGGCAGAAGATGAAGCCAGCCTCCTCGGTTTCCCCCCCTCCGTTGAATTCCACTGTGACACTTGCCCAAATCTGGATCCCATTAGGAGCCTGGCCCACCAGGCCTCTTGCGATCAGGGCCAGGGATTGTGTTTGGGAGGCCCTGCCCCAGCTAGCATCTACTGTCTAGGTCACACATCTGCTTCAACACTAGATGCAAGAATGATTACAGTTTCTTCTTTCTCTTTTTCCCATGTCAGTATTCTGTTAAATGGTCACATCTGGCCCCATAGTGTTACATTCTGTAATGCTTTTTTTAGTAGCAGTGGGCTTATCAACCACTGAATTAAAATCATTTCAGTGATCCCTTGACCTTTTCTCTAACAAAAATACTAAAAATACTTTGCACATTCACTTTTCTTGACTACTGCCATCACAACATGTGCACCCTGATACTGGTAGACTATGTTGTTCATGTATATAAATAAGTATATGAATAACTTTGCTTTGCTTCCTTCAGTCCAACACGAACAAACCCCGCCCCCTCCCAGTGCCACTACCCAGGGTCTAATGTGTTTTGTTGTGTTTGACTTCCTCTTAAGCAGTAGGTCCTGTTTACAATGACAGGACTTTATGTTGATTAAGTGCAATTAATAAAGGTGACACCCTTCTTTTTTCACAATGTTGGTCATTGCTGATAAACTACCTAAAACGGACACATTGTAAGTTATGACTAAATGTAAGAAGACCACTAATAACAATGAAGTGCAAAGGCGGTCTATTGCTGGCTATGTGTCCCATTGTTACTCTCCAACATATCAGCAGTAATATTTGGTTGTCCTCTCCATCTGTTTCCCTGCATGTGCTGTGTTGTCTCATCTATTTGTTCTCTGAAGGACAGAGACCACAGCTTGCCACCCATCAGGCCACTGTATCCTCCATGCAAAGCACTATGGGCAAAGACCCGTAGTGACTCACCAATCACTTTCTGTTGTTTTTGGGAAACAGGAATGGGTGGGGGTGGGGGTAGGGTGGATTAAACGGATAGGGGGAAGGTCAAAGTCCATCCTCTCATCTGCCGCTCTGTCCCTCCGAGCTCTTATCCGTTGCTGTCAGTGTCCACTGACTGACGTCTTCGCTCAGCGGTCAGGTCCTAGCAGCCATGCCGCAGCAACGCCACCTGATACACAACCAACACAACAACAACAACAACTCCATCAACGGGGGTACTCAACGATTCCCAAACCTATAGCCTCCCTATCAGCCATCCATTCATCTATTCATCCACCCATACCTCCCTCAGCCTACTAGTTGACTTTGATCTGGTCACTCCTTACCACCAGCAAAACTGACAGCTGCCCTTCCTTGTTTGGGAGGAAAGTCAGGCTAAACTCCAGGCTAAAGTCATCAGATGAGTCCAATTGATTGTGGCCTGGTTTTGTGACAAGCTGACTGCGCAGGCGAGAAGTTAAGATTCAATACAATGAGCACTTTGCTAGACCAATGGCTCCCAACCTTTTGCGTTTGCTGTACCCCCACCGGCTTATCAAATGAGCATGCCCCCCCATCATGTTCCAAATATGAATTTACCAACTGGATGTATAATTATCTAACAGTGAATATAAAAAAAAAAGTTGTATACATTTGATAAGGTCATAGCACTTGAAGTGACAGCAGCTGGGCATTTCTATCTGTTACCTTTGGCTTTTTCAATTATTCATCTATTACTCCAGGCAATTTCCTTTCAATGTGTTTTTTATTTTTAACAACAATAAAATGATAAATTACAAAGAGATAGAATTAGGATATCAGACGACAAAAAACACAACACAAGAACAATCAAACACATGATCAACAAGAACAAAAGTAAAATGTGCTTACTCTGTTGTTACCATCCATTCCTCTTTCAGATGTATTGCTATCAGGGGCTGGTCCCTTGCACAATTTCTCAAGAGTACCTCTTAACACATGGACAGAAGTTTTCCATAGCACACTAAAATATCATGGGGCTCTTTGTCTAACCATAATATTGAAAAGTGAGCAGCGTACAAAAATTTCTAAGGATGTACCTATGTTCAAACTTGGAGTCTAATCCCAGTACAAAATGATGCGTACTGGTCATTGGGACTTTTACTAAGGATCAGCATCACACCAACTTGTGATCCTACTTGGCTGTTTTTTCCCCTCCTTAACCCAAATATGTGGATATATTCTCTTAAAAGTTGTTTTTTTCAAATTAGCTGAGCAACTCGACAATGTTTCCATGCACCCAGAGGCAACTGCAGTACCAAGTACCCTGGTTAGGAATTACTGGAACATTAAGCCAACCCAGCATGGATTTGACTTCATCATAACAAATAATACATTTATAAGTTCCCCAGGTGGACAGTTAACAGCACAAAACAGAAAGTAGGGTACGGGTTAAGCCAAGATTTGAGACAAGACGAGTTGAAACTTGTAACGTCTGCAACATTCTGAAACGTTCTCAAATCTGCCACATAACTTCCGACTTCCAGGCTTTTTTTAGTTGGATATTTCTGTCATTAGTTGGGTCTAAATATGAATGTGGATAATATTAGTGTGATGCTTGCTACAGTTGCATTTCTAGTGATAAATCAGCGAAAACAACATTTTTTTATGTGATTCACGGCTTGTTCTTGGTACTCGCTCTCTTCAGTCACTCTCTGTCTCGCTCCACCATATAGGCTACCTTTCTTGGGGGCGCTCATTGAGCCTCCGTCTAAATTTGTGTCATTTTGACCAGTTGACAGTTTGTAACCTAGAAATAAAATGGATTATGAGTTATTTTTATTTCTATAGTTTATAGCTGACTTTAACAGGTGAATTCCCTTAGGTTCTAAAACCAGCCTCTGGAGACTCGACCAGCGCTGACCGCAGTGACCCCATCAGCTGGTTTTGAGTCGAGCTGAGACGTTCACCCCACTGCAACCTTTCCCTAAAATGGTTTTGTCCCGTGGCGAATCTGGGCTTCAGAGTAAAAGAGAAGGTCCAAAAATTGTTAATCAGACATCTAAAAGGACAAAGTGCCTGACCCTGCTCGTCCAGTATTCTGACATTGCAAGCCAAGCTAGGCCAACAGCCAAGTGATGAAATCAGAGTGGGGCTTCCACTGTGTATTCCCTTTCATAAGTCAACACAGTGAGATGTGCTGAAGAGGACTTCTGAAGAGGCAAAGTGTTTGCTAATCAGTGTATAGGTCAGCATGTAAGAGAATATTTTTGGCCGGTGGGATGGTGCTGCTCTTTGATCAAAGGGAGTATTCTGTTTGAACGAGTCATTTGGCTCAGGGCAGTAGAACTTCCAAGGGACCAAACAGCCCAGACTGGGCAGCTGCGGGTTAATTTTGTGATGTTTAAGGGAATTGGTTGATGCCCCAGACCAAGACTTCTCAAAATCTCTCATATCAAACAGACCAACATAGATCGCAGAACCTCTTTTGCTCTGATTCAGTCCCAGAGACCCAACTGGGAAGACTTGGTTCAGTAAATCTTAGAACTGATTGATCTTGGAAAACTGACTTTAGACCATGGCTTGCCAATTCAACATGTGCTATTGGAGCAAAGAGATCCTTAATGCCTAGAGGATTACAGTTGATGTCTTTGAACTCTGTCTTTCCGTTTACAAATTTATATCTGCAATAGCAACTTGGCTGCCCAGTTGCCCACTCAAACTGAAGCCGAAATCAATCAGTTAATAATAACAATACCCTTTATTTAGATAGTGTGTTTCCCAAAACCCAAGGACACTTTACAGAATGATGGGGGAACAGGTGATGTTTGAGGAGTTTTTTAAACATGTCCAGGGATGTAGCATTGCGGATATCTGCAGGGTGGGTGCTGCAACTAGACCAGTCAGCCACAGCACGGACACAGATCCGGGGTGGGGGGTGCAGAGGGTGTGGTCATTGGACATAAACCTATTCTGTTGTTTAGGTATAAGGATGTGACTTTATTCGCATAATATTTTAACTTTTATTCTCAAAATATCATAATAATTAATTTTTCACCTGTCAGAACACAGAAATGAGGGATATGTTTTGAATGTGCAGAAATCTTGCTCAAACACATATGAGCTATATAAGTCCAGGGTTTTGGGTCTGGTGTATCACAATCTGAGCTAGAGATGATCATTCACACTTCTTTTTTTTCCTCCAAGCATGTTTCCTTGGATTAGGGTGGCACCTAAATCATGGTTCCAGCTGTCCCGATGGTCTTGCTCCACGCCCTGCTATGTCCTGTTGCGTCCAGCTACGCCCTGCTACATCGTGTTACACCCTGCAGTGCCCTACTATGCCATGAACTACTATGCTTTCTAGTCCCTGTTATTTAATTATAGATTGGGGTCTAGACCTACTCTGTAAAGTGTCTTGAGATAACTACATGCCACATGTACATTTAAAAGCATGGAAGAGTAAATCATGTCTAGTGTATGTGACTCAGTAAGGATGACATTGATTGAGAAAAGGGAATACATATTTGAAAGCAATAGAGAATGCCCAAGAGTGTACTGCATGAGAATTTATTAAAACATTTTTTAATGGAAAGGCAGGTTGGGTATGATCTCAGAGGAAAACTAAACTTTACTAAAACTACTTTACTTAACATCCTTGTAAGGACATTTGGGCATGATAAAAACAGAAAAACAAGACACACACACACACACACACATTAACCAGTCTCTCCTAGGTGGCTCATTGAAATGCTGCAACAGTTTCTTGGCTGGGCTGGGGGGGCTGACAGTGCTGGTCACCCCACACCAGACCTTATACCGGGGGCACACAGAGATCCCGGCTGATTGATTGGAGTGGCTTTCTGCTCATTCATTAGCCGGCGCTCCTGTCTTACAAGGCCTGGCAGCTACCTTCATGTAGACAGCCCTTTCTCAAAGCTGTGTGGTCCCGGCCACACTCACTTCAGCAGCTTATTAATGACATTTTAGACATTAATATTGCAGGGTATTAGGGATATCCGATCTCGTTTATTCCCCTGACAAACCCCTTTACTGTTGATGTTGGATTAGCCTCCCTTTCTCTTTTCTAAATCTCTTCCAAACTTGCCTTTTCTCTTCTCAAAGAAATGCACATTTAAATGGGAACTATGCCCATTTTCAAAAATGAATTCATGTGATACCTATGGACTAAAATTTATGTATAATATATGGGAATATTTTCTGTTTCACAACTGAGAACACTACAATAGAATAACGCTGATTGTCTACATACAGTACATCAATTATTTCTGAGCTCCAGCATCTTTTGTCAATTGGTCCAAGTGAAGAGAGAGTGTATGTGTCTCTGCATGCCTGGAGAAAAAGCGCTGCAGCCGGCTACATTTTTCACGACGCTCCAACTTTTTTTGCGGCACGCCCCGAACACCCTTCTTAAAAATGTCTCAACTTCAACGCGTTCTCGTGAACGGGTCCATATGATATCGTATGAAAACACATGCACACCAGAATGTATGATATCCTGTTAAAATTAGAAGACCGCCGGCTACTTTGTCACGCTGGCTGCAGACCTCCATTGTATGAGAATAACAAAATATGAGCATTTTGCAGCGCGGTGAACTAAGATGAGGCATCAACTAAAGGACAAACTGAGGCTGGATTATCATTAGTTGTCATCATAAATCAAAGTTTTTAAGAGATCAAAATGTCAATGTCATGATGGTGCTACATGTTCAGTCAGTAGAAGTCAGTAGGACTTGTCCCCCTGGGGATCATAAGAGATGGTACATGACATGTTTTGCAGTAGAAAAGCCTGGACCATGTTGGTGGACCAACACTGTCATCGTTACTGGAGCCAACTTGGCTAAAAATGTTTTGATTGTCTTCCTTGTGACTAAAACTCTGACCCAAGGCTCATTCCCTGGCCCGAGGCTTCTACCTTGGTCGCCCATTCCAACCAACCCAACTGTGGTTGTTGATGTCATTCCATCATACTGTCACAAATATAAGCAAGCGTTCTACAAAACCCTTTTCATATCTTACTAAAGAAGCCAGAGTTCTCAAGTGATAAATGGTGTAACACAAGCAGATGTACAAGAACTCTATTTTGCTATTATAATGAATCCAACTACGAAAAACGTTTTCGGTACTTTTAACTTGTTGCTATACACATAAATGGTTGTCACTTGAATAAAGGGGGATTTGCCAGTCCAAACTGGAGGGAAAAAGAAATAAATATTTTCTCCCAACTGAAGGGATGTGATGCCCCTGGGTGCCCTTCCACCTTTTCCTCTTTATTTCCCCCTGTCCTCCTCCCATTGCCCTGGCCCATGGGGCAGATCTGCTGTATGATGGCATTTGGAGGCTTGGCGGAGTCAGGCGGCAGTGGCACGAGCTGTCTGAACCTACGGCTGTCTGCAGGATGGACGGGTAGCGGAGGGAAGGACTTGGGACCCCCAGAGAGGAGGAACAAGCTGAGGGCTTTCTGCTGACATTTCTGATGCTGGAGGAAGAGAGAGGAGGCTATACAGCAGCCCGCTGGGCTGGTGATCAGAGACTGATGACGAAAAACTCCTGATAATGCCATTTTCATTTCTCTTTATACAGTCACATGGAAGGGTCTGATCCTGAGATACACTGTCCATTCTGTTTTTTAGTCACTCCTTTACCAACATGTCATGCTTTATGTAGTCTAGATAAACAGAAGTACCTTCCCAGGGTAACGCCTGACATCTCTCATGTCCATCTCACCGTCTCTGTGTGTTGCCATTCTCACGATAGCTTCACCACGGGAAACAACAACAACGACCGCTGAGCTAGCGAGCTACACACTTAACATGGCACGTTAAAAAGAAAATGTAACTGCTTGGTTCTTTCAGTTAAGGATTGCAAAGATGTACAAGGAATATGTTTACGGCATTTACTCTCTTACTGGGTTAGTGTTTTTGGGACCGATTGAGTTTTTCTTTATAGTGTCAAACCACGCACTCAGACATTAACCCCCCCACCCCCACCCCCACCCAAGAGCAAGCATTTACAAAAGTTACACTGGTAAGAGCAAGTAACCATGTATCTAGCTGAATTTAATAGCTCACGTTGCTGGATTGTGTCAACAGCTAACTTCATTTAATTTTGGATGTGGCGTTTTCTTTTGGGGGGGTGCCAATGTTCCACCAAAACAAGTTTTGCAGTGATTGGTTCAAGGAAATTCCAACCAACCCAGAGCGTTCTTTCCTCCAACCCCAGAATGTATGTGAGGTTACTCCACAATGCAAGACTATGCCTTACCGTCAGCAATGTGAAAAGGGTTACCCTGGGCAGTGATGACATTTCATGCTAGTTTTGCATTAACTTGTGATGCAATGCTGCTGATAAAAATCATTTTTGATCAGTTGGCTGGGGTTTTCCTAACAATTGGCGGTTTTAGGCTTTCCTTAACAATATCACACATCAAGAACACTGTTAGCATCCTGTCTCCACCAGATGAGACTCCTCTTTAAGTCATCTGAGTAGTTTTGTCTGGGTTTTTAGGGAATCTTTGGGTCTCTGTAAATTACAGTGTGGTCTAGACCTACTCTATCTGTAAAGTGTCCTGAGTTTACTTCTGTTTCACACTATGAATAAAGAGGAATTTAATTGAGTACGATGTGCATTCTGCTTCTCAGTTGAGTCTTAACCTATAGTAGGTGTGATGTTTTAATGAATTACAGGACAGATTGCAGCAACAATACATCAACACTGTGGTTGGTGATAAGTGCATTTAACATGATTTTCCCATTTCAGCCGGGGAACGCTGCATAACACAGACCTCGTGTCCGGCCTGCCAAACCCGGGCATGCCACCGCTATTACCACGTGAAACTGCTGCACCTCTCAGCCAGAGATTAGTGGCACTCATCCAGGTGTCCGTGCTTTTCATCACCATATGGAAACACTTCTCTTCATCCCATGACCCTCTTATTCCTCCAGCAGCCCCCATCACACACACACACACACACACACACTCTCTCTCTCTCTCTTCTTCATAGATTACTGGTATGGAGGGTTGAAACTGGCTTTAGATCCGTGCAGCAAACTGTTATGCCTGCCTGTCTCTCTGACTGCCTGTCTCTCTGCCTGCCTGGCTGTCTTCCTGCCCGGCGCTCGGCAGGAGGTAGTATTAATGACTTCACCTTTTTTCTTGTTCGCTGTTTCTTTTGATGGACTTTTTTTGTATTTCCTTTACAATAGGGTGACCAGACGTCCCCGGTTTTCGGGGACAGTCCCCGGTTTTGGTGACCTGTCCCCGGCTGGATCTGTCCCCGGAAATGTCCCCGGTTTCCACTGTGACTGACAGACCCGAAAGTGGAATGAAAGAAAGAAAACACCGACCAAACGGGCCGATCGAGCAGCGCTGCTCAGAGCTCTGAGATGTTCTAGAAAGACGTGTTTTACGATGCTAAAATCACTGATTATTTACATGGAGTCTGGTGGCTTTAGCCAACGCAATTTTGCGGACTTTTATGTTTTAAAAAAGGATCTTAATCTTTAACAGAAAGGTCGAGCTCCTAAAATCCTGTCCATAGTTGGGGAAACAGCTCTAGGTCTAGTGTCCCCGTTTAAGTTTACAAAATAAAAACATGACGTGTTTTGGAGGTATATTTGCTTCTGAGCTGAAAATGTCCCCGGATTTTATCTAAGAAATCTGGTCACCTTACTTTACAAGCACAAAGTCAGTCGGAAGATCAATATAAAGAAAAAGAGGACAATTCAATTCTGTCTACACCTCCTCCCGTCACACTCTGGTCAGCAAAGAGAAAAATATATACAGTGGACACTGACACTGATGTTTGACACAGAGGAAAAGGATAAGGATATAAACAGAGGGGGACAAATACATCTATTTCAAGTAGTAGTAGCTGTAGATTTCAAGTAGAACAATTTGCAACTGTGTGTGTATCGTTGAAAAGAAAGTTGGGAATGATTGAAAGGCGTCAAGTTAAGTCTATTAAGTCATACCTTTGTAATTTTTAGTAATACATTTTGTTTTTTGAGTCAAAAGTTGAAAATTGTAAACCAGGATTCTTTTCTAAATTCTGACCTACTAGGTCAAAATTGTGACTCAATTTAAGTTCTCTTCTATCTTTTAATCTATGATGTAATGCATGGACTGCATTTATTTATTTGTATACAGTTTTTAATAAGCCAAAATTTGAGATAGAAAGTCAGAATATTCCCTCTCTTAGAGCAATACGGAGTCCGAAGTGTGACTTTTTAAATCGGGAATTTGTAAGTAAGTAATTAAGTCAAAGTAATAAATCATAGTCATGACTCAATTTCTACTTCTAAGTCTGAGCCTCGACTTATTAGTTCATGCTCACTCAGTCATTAACTAATATCTAAAGATTGCACATAGGTATAATATGACATAAGTTTAAAAAAGTGACCAAAGTCAACACGTTTAGCCCAGTGTTTTCCTCGTTTTATATTCTGTTAGTTTCTATTTTGACTTAGTGGCTCGTAATTTTGACTTCCTATGAGTATTTCATTTTGTACTCCTTAATATATTTGTTTCTTTTCCTGGCTTCTTTATAGCATGTATACATGTCTGTGTTGTAGGCAGATAAAACAGCTGGACGTTTACACACTGGAAAACTCTCTCTCTAGTGCAGCTTTAAACCCCAGCCTTAATAAACGTGAAATAAAAACCCTATCCGCTCGCTCTCTTCATAAAATGTCTTGAGGGCAAACAGCGATAAAGTAGCGTAGCGGGGTGGGCTTGTACCTCCGGCCCTATTAATTGGCTGGGCCGCCGGGGCCCTGGGGCCAAGCCTTTTACCTGTGTGAAAGGAGGCGATTAATGCCTCCCCTTTGACCGAGCCAGGCTCTCAGCTCGGCTCTGCCGAGGCGCTCTCTAATTAATCCACTTTTACTGTTGTAATAGGCTCTTCCTTGGGGAGCGCTCGGCCTCAGCTATAAGCCCCCCAAATATGATTTCTCTCTTACATGGTAAACAACAGGCTCTCTCACGGGATGGCCAAAGATGAAGGAGGATGGATTTGAAGGATACAATTAGAATAGAGAAACAGAGGAGGGAATAAAAGCCTGATTCTGTTCTACCTTAAAAAAATAATGTCTGGCTGACAGTCATTGACGTTGATTACGGTTACATTTTTACACAGCGCTAAGATGTGGACTGACGCGACATCACAGCAATTTTCTTTTTCACCTAAAGGGTAAGATGAAAGATAAAGGAAGCCGGAGAAAATGCTGGAGTTGACAGCATGCTGCCTATAACTGCTGTGACATTTTTACAGTAATGCAGCCCAGCCATCAGTGAATATGGAATATGATTGCTTTTACAGTGGTCATTGTTTTTGCTAGTGTGCATAAAACCACCTCCATTAGACTGTTTAGCTAAAGTGCTTGGCCATTAGCTTTACATACTGAACATCACCACATAGCATCTCAACATAGCAGTCCAGCTATGGAGCATGTTATGTTAACTTTTGTAAGCTATGTCGATATTTTAGCAACATTAAATCAGCTTGTGGCCTCTACTGTGACTGTCATGATGGTCTAAAGGCAAAAATGA
Source organism: Etheostoma spectabile (assembly GCF_008692095.1). NCBI lineage: Eukaryota > Metazoa > Chordata > Actinopteri > Perciformes > Percidae > Etheostoma > Etheostoma spectabile. Next base: position 25,691,570 of record NC_045752.1, read on the forward strand.
GTCTGAATGGTTTAGGGCGGTGTTTCTCAAACAGTTTACCATATTGTACCCCCTTTGAATGGCTTTTTTGAGCCAAAACATTTTTGGTAGAAAAGAAAGTCGATATAATTCAATTCAATTCAATTCAATTCAACTTTATTGTCATTGCACTGTCACAAGTACAAGCAACGAAATGTGATCCACATCTATCCAGAATTGCTATACAGGGTATAAATATTGTATATAATTTTATGTATAAGCAAATGTAATAGTAAGGAACTTTAAAATGTTGTGTAAAAATATATAAATATAAATATGGGAGCTTTATGACAGATTTATACAGATTATACAGAGTATAAAGTATATGTATAAGCAAAAAAGTAAATAATTGTAAGGGACTATAAAATGTAGTGTATAAATATAACTATGGGAGGTCTATGCACAGATTATACAGAATATACAGGAGAGTTAGTAAAAGGATTGTTAGTAAAAGGATTATATATGTATTATATATGTATATATGCGGATTTAAAATACAGGATAAATAATGGCAGATTTGATTTACAGAATATATAACGATTATGTACATATGTGTATGTGTGGGACAGTCCATGGTATGTGTGTGAGTGTGAGGGCAGTCCATATATTATTATTGTATGGGTGGACGGGGGGGTTGCCATTCTTATAGTTGTATCAGGAGGCGTTGTATCAGGAGGCGTTCAGAAGCGTGACAGCTGTAGGAAAGAAGCTGTTCCGGTGCCTGGTGGTTCTGGTCCGTAAGCTTCTGTAACGCCTCCCAGAAGGCAAGAGGGAGAAGAGTGTATGTGCAGGGTGAGTGGAATCCTTTGTGATTTTCCCGGCCCTTTTCAGACACCGCTTCCTGTAGATGTCCTTGATGGTAGGGAGTGGTGCCCCTGCGATGTGCTGGGCAGTTTTCACCACCCTCTGCAGTGCCTTCCGATCGGCGACAGAACAGTTCCCATACCAAACAGTAAAACAGTTAGTGAGGATGCTCTCAATGGTACAGCGGTAAAAGTTTTTGAGGATCCCTGAGGACAGATGGTTCTTCTTCAGGGTCCTCATGAAGAACAGGCGCTGGTGCGCCTTTTTGATAAGTTTGGAGCAGTTGGTCGTCCAGTTCAGGTCCTCAGAGATGTGGACACCCAGGAACTTAAAGCTGTCCACACGCTCCACCGCTGTCCCCTTGATGTGGATGGGTGGGTGTAGGTCAGCGTTTCTCCTGAAGTCCACAATGAGTTCCTTGGTTTTTTCGGTGTTCAGCTGCAAGTTGTTTTTGTCGCACCAGTCAGCCAGACGGTCCACCTCCTCCCTGTAGGCAACCTCATCGTTGTCTCTAATGAGGCCAATCACCGTGGTGTCGTCTGCAAACTTGATAATGGCGTTGGAGCCATGGACAGGTCTGCAGTCGTGGGTGAAGAAGAGTAGGGACTAATCACAACCTTGTGGCACTCCAGTGTTCATAATGATGGTGGATGAGGTGTGGTTGTCAGCCCGAACATGTTGAGGTCGACTGGTAGGAATCGAGCAACCAGTTACACATGAGTGAACTGATGCCGAAGTCTGTAAGTTTGGTAATGAGTTGTGATGGGATGACAGTATTAAATGCTGAACTAAAGTCTAAGAACAGCATTCTGGCGTAAGTGTTCTTGCTGTCCAGGTGAGAAAGGACAGAGTGCAGTGCTACAGAAATAGCATCCTCTCTGCTCCTGTTCTGCCTGTATGCAAATTGGTGGGGGTCCAGTGTGGGGGGTAGACAGGATCTGAGATGTGCTAGGACCAGCCCCTCCAAGCACTTAGTGATGATGGGGGTAAGAGCTACCGGGCGGTAGTCATTGAGTCTGGTTGGGTTGGAGTTCTTAGGAATTGGGACGATGGAGGTAGTCTTAAAGCAGGTCGGTACCACAGCGCGGGCCAGGGACAGGTTGAAGATGTCCGTCAGCACTCCTGCCAGTTCCCCAGAGCACGCTCTGAGGACACGTCCCGGTATGCCATCAAGACCCGCAGCCTTGTTGGGTTTAATCCTGCTCAGGGCCGCTCCTACGTCAGTAGAGAGAAGAGTCAGTGGCGGTTGGTCTGGTGTAGTGGCTGCCTTGATTGCAGATGTAGTGTTCCCTCTCTCAAAACGAGCATAGTAGATGTTAAGCTCATTGAGGAAGGAGACATCAGAGGAGACGGGGCAGGTGTTTGTGTTCTTGTAATCTGTGAGAATCTGAAGGCCTTGCCACATACGTCGAGAGTCTGAGTTGGAAAAGTGGTCCTCCACCTTCCATTTGTAGTGGTGTTTGGCCTTCTTGATTCCCCTCTTCAGCTCAGCCCTGGCTGCACTGTAGGTCTGTGCATCCCCTAACCTGAAGGCGGTGTTGCGGGCCTTCAGCAGGAGACGAACATCTCTGTTCATCCAGGGTTTCTGGTTGGGGTACATGGTGATGCGTTTATGGGTGGTGACACAGTCAATGGTGGCAGAGATGTGGTCCAGTACGGATGAGGCGTACCGATCCAAATCTGTGTGATAGAAGGTGTTCCAATCTGTATTCCTGAACCGGTCCTGGAGCACAGCATCTGAGCCCTCTGGCCACACCTTTAATGTCCTCACAGTAGGTTTCACACGTTGGATTAGTGGTGAATACCGAGGTGTGAGGAACAGGGAGAGATGGTCTGATTGTCCGATGTGGGGGAGGGGTCTCGCCTTGTAAGCTCCAGCCAGATTGGAATAGACATGATCCAGGGTCTTGTCTCCTCTGGTGTGGCAGGAGACATGTTGGTGGAATCTGGGGAGGACTGTCTTCAAGTTGCAGTGGTTGAAGTCACCGGCAACAATAAAGGCAGCCTCTGGGTGTTTGTTTTGATATTTGCTAATGGCCGCGTAGAGTTCTTTGTTGGCTAGCTTAGCATTAGCATCTGGGGGGATGTACACAGCAGTGAGGATAATCGAACTTAATTCCCTTGGGAGGTAATAAGGTCTGCATTTGACCATTAAAAACTCCACATTCTCTGAGCATTGACTCTCGGTAGTAGCAGAGTCTGTGCACCAAGCTTTATTAATATAAATGCACAAACCTCCGCCTCTGGTCTTGCCAGAGTCATTTGCTATCCTATCAGCTCGGTGTGTATGGCGTCCAGTTAGCTGGATAGCATTGTCCGGGCAGCTGTTTTTTAGCCATGTTTCAGTAAAGATCATAACGTTTGAGTCCATAATCCGTCTGTCATTCATGATGGATAATCGTAAATCGTCCATTTTATTGGCCAGAGAACGGACATTGGCGAGGAAAATGCTGGGTAGAGGCAGCCGGTGTGGTGTTAGTTTTAGCCTAGCTCGCACTCCTCCGCGCCTACCCCGCCTTTGCTTACGTTCTCGTCGCCGCCTACGTGCCCTTCCGCCCGGCCGGGAGAAGTGGGCAGCCTCCGGTGTTCTGGAGATCTCTGAGATGAGTCGGAGATCGGCGATAAAATTGTCAGCATTGTAGTTACGAAGCTCCAGAGCTCCTTTGCTGTAGCACAGCAACGTGGTGCTGTTCTGGAAAAAAAGTCCGGTGAAAAATAGATTAAAAACCACTAAATAGCAAATCCTGGAGAGACGCTGAGCCTCGCGTTGTTCACGCGCCGCCATATTTACATTATTTATAAAGAGGAACAGTACAGCGCCGGCAGTGATAGATCAACTACTGCTACATTTTAAATGTTTAGAATCCATCACTTAGTTCATTCCTTATTATGGTATAATTATTTTAGTAATTATGCATGACATATTTTTAAATTAGCATTTTTGCAAAAATGTCAGTGCAGTGAGAAACACTGGTTGAGGGTATGTTGTGTACTGTAAAAAGTGACCTTCATGTCCCAGAATGACCATTCAACATTAGTGCATGGTCCAGTTGTCTGGTCTGTTGTAACTGACTCCACTTTTCTGATTTTGTTGCGTCTCGGTTACGGCTGCTAGTCTGCAGAAAGGCCGATGGGTTGGCTGGATGAACGACTCACTGCTGTGCTGATGTATTTACTGTTGAGTAGATGGCTTGTCAACTGACTTGTTCACTAACTGAGTGAACTGTTTGAGTTCCTGCCGGGGTATTACATCCTCCATGTAAGGACCAAATACCAGATGGGACAACACAGCCTTTGACTGAGACATTTTTAAAACCCAAACCATAATCCTTCGTTAAACTACCTACTGCATTTTAAGGGAAACTAACATTTTTTCCAATCTGGACCCTATTCTCCTATGTTTTTGTGTCTAAGTGAC
>NC_045752.1:25695819-25697207 GCF_008692095.1 Etheostoma spectabile
AACAATCTTTGACATTGATCCAGTGTTAAGAGAGATCTGCTCTGTGTATGTATGCTTAATGACGCTACATGCATTTGGTTGGGACTCGTTAAAATTTACATATTTACATGCCCTTACCGGCACTTACACAGTCTTTGATTGCACGCTTCACGCCGCCTTGCCGCCATTTTGTTCCTCGTGTCTGGGATAGCACACCCACTCTCCCCACCACATCCCCTTGATTCTACTGCTTTCTTTGCCATGGATACCATATACCATGCACTCTACTGTCATTTCGACTCTGTCCTGCCCAGCAGTAACCCCTGTGTTCCCTCTGTTCCCCAGCACCTGACCTCCCCCGCCCCTTTGATTGGACCTTTACTAACTAACTTTGCCTTCTTCTACTAGCCTGCCTGTTACTGACCTCTGGCTGTTTCAGACCACGGGTGAAACTGAACTCCTTACCTGCCTGGTCTTTGAGTCGTGCCTTTGGGTCCAAACCAGGGTGTAGAGCTATACATTCAAAGTGTTTCAATCTGTTGTTCACATGAAGAGTGACAGAAATGATTGTGTACGAAAAAAAGAGAGCAAAAGACAAAAGTTCAAACTGTGGCTCATTTCACTTACAGCTTGCCAATTACTGAGTGAAGTAGCTTTGAATGTTTGACTGTCGGTTTTGGAAAGTTACAGAAAATGTTGCACACAGCCACTAAGGGTGTTGAAATGAATCGTTGCATCAATGCATCGTGATCCGGACCTGGACAATTCTGCATCGATACAGTGACAGTATCGATCGGTCATTGCATACAGATGTAACTTGTTGATTTTCTGCTTGCTGCTTCACTTGTTTTTGTCTGTTGTCCGCTGTCGTCAGACTCCAATGCTATGGGCCCCAAAAGGTAAAAAAAAGTATAGCATGGATGGTGGGCAACTTTATTTCAATCAGGAGAGACTACGTTGCAGATATTCAATTTAATTCAATTTTAGTTATAGTATCAAACCATAACAACAGTTATCTCAAGACACTTTACAGATAGAGTAGTTCTAACCCACACTCTATAATTTATAATGTCCCAAGCATGGTGCGACAGTGCGACCATGCGCAGTGGCAAGGAAAAACTTCCTCTTAGGAAGAAAGCTCGGTCAGACCCAGTCTCTTGGTAGGCAGAGTCTGATTGGGGGTGTGATGCACAATGGCAATAACAATCACATCAAAGAAAATGGAACAGCGACTAAAAAATGGTAGTAGTGGGGCATGATGCATTTTGGATCCTCCCTAATCCAAAGAATCATGCTGGGGGATAAAGACCATAAGGACTCTGGGGAATGACTATCCAGAGCTAGTTTAGTAACAAGCATTTCTGGGACATGGATGCGGTCTAAAACTATTACAGCATAACTAAGAGAGA
>NC_045752.1:25697217-25697472 GCF_008692095.1 Etheostoma spectabile
AGAGGAGCCTGGTCGGGCTAGAACTCTCCCCTGCCGGGTCGAGCTGTACTGCCCTGCCTCCCTCTAGTATTATTATATTATTGATTATATGGTAAATGAATCTGACAACTATGACGAGAAGCAGAGAAGGGGGTGCCGTGTCTGCAGATATCCACCCTCCCTCCTAGGTAGGGTGTATAGTTGAAGACAGCTGCGGTCTACGTAAAACGCTGTGACTCCTCGCTCCTTAACTATAAGCTTTATCAAAGAGGAGAG
>NC_045752.1:25697482-25697559 GCF_008692095.1 Etheostoma spectabile
GTTTACTCTTAAATGTGGTGACGGTGTCTTCCCTCGAACCCAGACTGGGAGCTGGTTCCACAGGAGAGGAGCCTAAT
>NC_045752.1:25697569-25700781 GCF_008692095.1 Etheostoma spectabile
TCTGGCTCCCGTTCTACTTTTAGAGAGTCTGAGAACCCCAAGTAACTCTGAATTCTGGGAGTGTAGTGCTCTAGTGGGACAATAAGGCACTGAAGAGCTCTTCAAGATAAGATGTTCCTTGACCGTTTAGAGCTTTGCAGGTCAGGAGAAGGATTTTAAATTCAATCCTGGATTTTACAGGAAGCCAATGCAGAGAAGCTAATACAGGAGAAATATGATCTCTTTTCTTAGTTCTTATCAGAACACGCGCTGCAGCATTCTGGATCAGCTGGAGAGTCTTAAGGTACTTATTTGAGCAAAGTAGTAACAAATGCATGGACTAGTTTTTTAGCATTGTTAGCATTGTTTTGAGACAGGATGTTCCTAATTTTGGCGATGTTACACAGGTCAAAAAAGGCTGTTCTTGAGGTTTGTTTTAATGGGTGTGAAAGGATATATCCTGATCAATAATAACTCCTAGATTTCTGACAGTAGGGCTAGAGGCCAGGGCAATACCATCCAGAGTAGCTATATCCTTAGATCCTTAGCACAATAACATCAGAAATCAGAAACATCAGAAAATTGAAGGACATCCATGATTTATATCACCGATGCATGCTTGAAGTTTAGCAGACATTTATTTGTAAGTGCGAAGTAAGAAGGCACAGAAACTTTGGAGATTAGACACCATTGTAAAAAGGTATATACTGGATATGGGTATATATTAGAGGTTTAGAAAAACCCAAATATATCCCCCGATGGAGTCCAGACACTGGTGGTGGCGACTAAAAAAGGGAGCTGTCAGCCGGAAGAAGAAAGAGGACACCGGGACGATGCCTGGGGGTGAAAGGGTAGGAGGCGGGTCGCACTCTCGTCTGAATAGACAACTGACGAGAAGCAGAGAGAACAAATTTAAAACAAAGACTTTGATTTCTACATATGTGCCCGACTCGGATTGATTTACACTAATGTCATTCCCCCAAAACAGCCGATCAGTGTAAGAGAAGAGCATTTACGTTATTGAAGTCTCCTTGATAGAATTTACACTGAGCTCCATTTGAAACGATTGGGGTGCTGTCTTGGAGCAATGAATCCAGTTCTCTTAATATTCCCATGTACAAATCCCAACATCTCCCTGGCTTTATATTGCGTGTTGACAGTGTATGTTTGTGGGCCGCCCTCCATCCATGAGTAACAGCCAGACGTAGCTTCCTAGGCACTCATCAGGTGAATCTACAGAGTGGCAGAAGGAAAGAGAGATAGATACAGAGCCACACACACTGTAGTAGGCCCTCACTATAATAGAATACAATAGAATAACCATCAAGTCCATTATCAACCACTATTCTAAGGACAAGGCAAACATGGAAACTACAGTAACTCCCATGTCAGCCACCACAAAGCTCCCTTCCTGGATCAAATGTCTGAGTCACAGAAGTGTACAGCTAAGTTATAGTGTTCAAGCCACAAGAGGCAAAATCTAACCCTGGTCATACTTCCAACCATAGCTCTAAACCTGACCCCTGACCTACAAATGGCCCAGGACTAACTGACTCAACTGTCCGCCCTTTAGATTTTTTTACTCATGTCATTATTTTTACGCGGGGATAATTGGTGCTTACAAAGACAGAGATACAAGAAATCTCCACTCACAAAAACACAAACACATGCTCCCAGCCACAGCCCCTCCTTTCCATCAGTGAAACTTTGGCAGTCTGACCCTGCAGCTCGGAGACCAGAGATCTGCACTGTTAGCACTGAGGTGGCAACACACACACACACACACACACACACACACATTAGCGGCTGCAGGCAGACATGAGGTGCTAAATGGCCTCAAATGGACTCAGTCAGCGGCTAATGATGCTCGCACATGTTTCACACCACCAAAGATCAGAGCGGAGCTGGACCAGCGACCGCCGTCCAACAATGACTACTAATGTAGCAAAGGTGGTTATAATACTGCGGCATCATGGGATCAGGTGGGAAAAATTAACACCTGGCTCTGGATATGAAGCTTACTGCAAATCAGGCGCCCTGCCACACAAAACCGTTTTTACTTGCATTTAAATATAAATTTAAGGTCCATATGTGTGTGTGTGTGTGTTATGTGGTGAATGTGAAGATGAACTGCTACCAAGGTAACCAAGGTAACCAAGTGACAGAGTCCAGAACTTCAGACATTACCACAAAGCAAAGAAAACACATGGCACACTGGCCTTCGCTGTTGCCAAAAAGCCAAACCAAAATAGTGTCCCTATAATGTTTAAATTGCTCTCACTGGTTCCCCATGCTTCTCTTCTGCTGCTCATGAGAAGCCATTACCTTCTCGTAACCCTAGCATGCTCATCGCTTTATAATATCATATAATAATAATAATATTATAATTCCTGTTCTCACTAGTACAGAATACAATGTACTCAGTCTGCACAGCCCATGAAAGAAACTGTTGAAACCTGATAACTGTCCACAACCTTTTAACTAATGTTCGGATGATCAAGCACACCCTTAACGTTATGGTTTTAACCAAAACTAGGTAAGATGAGAACAGTGGAGCTGTTGTAAATGAATCTACTTGGGAGAATGCATAAGAACGGAGGTGAAGATTGCTTGAACGTGCTTCTTTGAATATGTGGATCTTTAGGTAAATTCCTACGGTCAAGTATCAAATGTCCTGAACATTGACTTTGACTGCATTCTTATGGTTGGTGACTTCAACATCCATGGTGACAACCCCAGGAGAGCAGTGCTATTGAATTATCTTGCGTTCTGCAAATGTATATGTATATATATATGGGTTGACCCAGCATGTGACAGAGGTCACACACAAGAGTGAAAGTTAAAATGATATTCCTAGTGTTGTGGTCACTTGTTCTCTCTGACCACTACTGTTTCCTCTATGAAATGATGAACACCTCTCTTCTTCACAGGCCATTTCCATTTAAAACGGCAGTTCTTTTTTTAAAGAACAACTTAGACTTATGATGCAGAATTGTAGGCCCATATCAATCTCCCATTTTGATTACATTATACTTTACATTTTTGGTGAACATGCAGTTTCAGAGCCTTCATAAACAACAACAAAAATATTTGGCCTTTGTTTTATTAGGGTTTTATGCACACAAAAAAAGAAATGAAAATGAAATTAGTACGTCCTCAGTGGTAGCCCCGGCCATGCACATGATTCCGTGGTGTTGAGGGAATGTGGGATTTTTCACACAAACAAGATATAC
>NC_045752.1:25700791-25706717 GCF_008692095.1 Etheostoma spectabile
CCGTTTCCTTTTCAGTGGTGGCAGATAGGACACACAACACAGCTTGTGCTACAAAAGTGAAAAAATGTTAACATAAGGGAACATAAAACTCCACACCTTTGAAATAGCACTTCACTGGTGCAGGTAATACAAACTATATGCAGACATGCACGCTGATCCCTATAAAGGAACAATACGTGACTCCTCCCTGGTCTTCAATCCCAGTGTTTTGTAAACCCAGTGTACAATGGATGTTGAATTTCATATTGGATTTCACGACTTTGCAGAATGTGATTGACTGTTGAACTCCAATGCAAATGATAATAATAAAACTGCGAATGTGTGATATTCATTTCATGCATATTCAAAACTCACCTGCTAGGTGTTATTGCAATAATAAGCACTAAGCTCCTTTTCTCTATAGGCCTTGCATACTGATGGTGTGTGTGCCGTGCCTGCTTTGCACAGAAACAGCTTGAATCCGGAGTCACATATACAGCTCACTAATGAGAAAACAATAGGGGAGCTGCGGCACAGTCTCACGCCTTTTCTTCACATATTTCCACATATTTTTATTTTCTCCAGACTCCCTTTCTCCCTCTTTTCTCCTGCAGATTTTCCTGCTACTCGCCTCACACTTAGTCCTCCTGTACGGCGGGGTGTGTGTGTGAGTGTGTCGCCCTGGGTGGGAGGTTTGGTAGGAGTTCCACGAAGGTCTGGCCTGGAGATGATGAAGCAGACGCTCTCACCTATCAAAGCCTCAGGCAGGGGTCCCACACACCCATGTAACTGATATTATTTCTATTTGATGATTAAACTACAAGGCCAACTGTTGCCACAGCACAGTTTTCTGAGTTAGGGGGGTTTCAGAGGCTGCAGTGGAGATAACAAATCCAGGTTTATTTAGTCTGTAGAGAAAATCAAGTCTATGGATTAAGTTAACAGGAGAAGCCCCTGTAAGAATTTGGAACTGATACCATACTGGGGAGCCCTTATAGAAAAGGTGAAATTTAACAACATAGTGTCGTACCTGTGTGTCCAACACACACACACAAACAAGGATGTGCCTACGTTAGCCAACAGTCTACAAGTACTTCAGAGGACACTAAGCCATGTTTTCGTCCACAGGTTTGCATGCAATTAAGTAATGTTGAATGCCTTATGGAGACAGTCAAATTTGATTTAATTGCATGAATATCGACACAAAGTGTTTACGTTACATCTCTTTGGATTTTCTCTTAATCATTAAGGCTTATGCAATAAATGGAATGGTGTGTGATGGAAACGTTATTTGACGAATAAATAATGAATTGCGACTAGGTTTTATGTCGTTTTATGATTGCAACCGCCAATAAAACCTGGAAGAGGTTCTATTCATTCCCGCCACGTATTTTGGCTTTCTTTGCAGACATGGTGGAAGTTAACAATGCCAGATTTAATTGGACAAAATAGGAGACGAGAGATTTTTTGAAATTCAATTGACGAAATTGAAGTAAAACGGCTCTTTTAGATAGAAAAAATCGTAGTCGTCTGGCATTTATGTACATCTGGAGCATCATAGCGATGTTTTGGTAGCATCGTTGTTGCCTTATTATAGTTTGATACTGTATGCCGCTTTCTACTGGCACATAAGCACTGTTACACCTGCATTATTTGCAATATTACATTACATTACATGTAATTAGCCAACGATAGCAACCAACTAGCTTAAGTGTCTTGATCAGGGACACATTGGTTGATGTATACCCATTTTGCTTAGAAAACTGCAAATGTTAGCTTGAAAGTTGTGCAATTCAGTGCAAAAATGAATGGAAACACCTTAAAATGTCTGTTAACACCTGAACTGTCCTTTTCCCAAAGTCCAAATACTTGCTGGGCAAAAAGACACTGTTCTGTTCATGTTGAATTATGACAGTGTGCAAACCTGAATCTCAGTCTCTGAGGACATGACTTTTGAGAAGCTGCATGAAATTGCTCCTAAAAAAGAAATTTGCTCCCAATAACACATCACGCTTCACCAGTGCGCTGCTCCACTGTGTTTTCTGGGCACAAGGCAAGTGATAATCATTCAATTCCTGGTAGCCAGCACATTTCCCCATCCACATTTGGGGTTTGAACCAGCAACCTTCTAATCCCTAACACATTTCTGCTCCATCTACCCCCCCCCCCCTCAGCCATGAATGGCTGCCATTATATAGAGGATGAGGGCAGTTGTCTTGTAATCACCTGGGTCTGGGGCCGGAGGACAACTGCTGATGATGAATTGTTCATTTGTTCTGGCTGTGGCTTGGGAGAGAAAGAGAGAGAGAGAGAGCCTCAGGCCATTACCCAGCCACAGCATATGCACCGCAATTTAACCCCCCCCCCCCCACTCTGCGTTTACACACATCACAGAGGCTGGAGAGACATGGATCGGCGACCCACACCTCCACCCACCTCTCCGTCCTATTTTGATGTGCATAGTGAGGGTCACCAGGGGTCATGTCTGGGAGGGGGTCTGCATGGAAATACAGAGTGGGGGAGTAGAGACAAGGGACTTACAGCCTGAGGGTGAACCTTACACACACACACACACACACGCACACACACACATGCACACAGATGACAAACATGCATGCAGACACTATAGGGGGCTGGAAGTGTTTTGACACACACAGGGTTTCATGGATACAGAGCAGCCAACACTAATGTTGGTAATGCATTTAAATTGTACATGTGTACACAGACAGGAAGACACGAACACAAGCAAGCTGCTCCTCACTGAAATGGGAACACAGGTGCATGCCCACAAAAGTACATGCTAGACTTGCATAAAGATAAGATGCTTTTCTACCCTTTCATTCATCCTTTAACCCCATTTGATACAGTTTTCCCTTTTTGTTCCCCTGTGTACCTCTTCCTCTCTTATTAGCTTATTCCAAAGATTCTGTTATTTCTTTTGTTATAAGACTCCATGGCTACAACGATCCATCTAAGGAAGCTATTCAAAAGACTTTAAATGCACCACCAATGAAGACTGTGTGCACCATTGTATACACATTTCAGCCTCACATATTGGGTGTCTGTCTCTGTTTTGGGTTTAGACAAAGGCTGGTTACGTTTTTAAAAATTCTTTCTTTTTAAAATATCTACACATGACAAATATGACATGGTTGAGCATAGGGGAACATGACATGTTCATGCCAAAGGAACCGGGCTTAAGCAACAATGTATTACTATTTTACCTTAAGATGACAGTTTCTTGGCAGCGTTCCAGGCAAAGTCACCACAAACCCTTTTAGCTAGTTAGCGTTAACTAGCGACTACCTACCGTTGACCTAGCGTTAGCTGAAACTAGCAGTTGTGAAAACACGGGTTACGGGTGGCCTGGAACGCAGCATTAGTCTGTGTGCCTGCTGTGTCTGTGGTTGGTTTCTCACCATTCGTTGTCAGTCTGTGAAGTGTTCCGTCCTGGGTTTTGTTGGTATTTTTTTGTGTTCCTGTTTTTTCCAATTCCTTTACTGTTCTTTTTCTGTGTCTTAGAATTAACACCTGCTTACATTTCATTACATCATTATTTCAAACTGCAGCTCCTTCCTTGTCTTCCTGCACTTGGGTCCAAGCCAGAAGCCTGACATTTACTGAGTACCCTGATGGACAGAACTGCTAACCACAAACTGCAGCTAACTGTAGCTGCCGTCAGGAAGTTTTTAGGCAGAACAGTTTTTACAGAGAGCTGGGCGAGCAGGCAACCGAACTGGATCGAGCCGCCTGTAGAGACATCATGGCAGAGGCAGAATGAAGTGAGAGTAAATCTCCGACTGGCGTTTAGTCGTTGGTAGGGCCTGAAGTTAACTTTTTCGACCACCTGCCACAGTAGCAGGTGGATTTAAATTCCCTTTTTACCAGCCAGTTTTTTCTTACTCATGAAGGTGAAAAACAGGAATTGCTGTGTCTCTATGATCCTATCCTGTCCTATTCATGGTAGTCTACTCATGGACATTGCTGTAGTATGGGGGACTGCATTGATAATCCAACATAAAGGCATCATGTCCTGTCCTGGGCTGGGACACACATTCATATGGTTTGATAAAGGTCTTATTGGACTTTAACTTCTCATTGCACCTACAATAATGTAGCTGCCTTAAATTTAGGTCATCCTGTACATCTCATCTGCCCTGCATGCTGCAGCAAGCCGACCGGATTGAAACAGCAGCAACTTTTAGCAACTTTATAGTGAAAAATAATTACAGATTACATTGGTGTTAAAATAAAACATATTGGCAGGACTGAAATGTTTTGCACGTCTTTCTCTGTACGTTGTGTTGGTAAATGTGAGATGTTCGAGTCCCACACGTCTCGTCTTCATATCAGAAACAAGGAAATGAATTTGACCCATTCTCATTCCCGATTGGTCAGTGGCTGCACGTGGGACTGCTGGGATTGTCGCGAGTTATGAAAATGCGATAGGGAGCCCTGGCTGTCCTCCAATGCCTTCCAGTGATGCAAGCCCGATTGGTCCGGGCCCGTAAGCAACTGCGTACCCTGCATACCGATAGTTAAGCGTCTGAATCACTCAATTCTCATTGGCTACCAGCCAAAGTGGCAGGTAGATCGACAGCGTTATCGTCGGGTTTTAATTTCAGGCCCTGTTCATTGGTGAGTGGATTGTCAAGCTTCAACAACAAGAAGGCGAGCTGGCCTTCTTGTTGTTGGACCAGTAAGTAATACTAGCTTCTATGTCTTTTGTTGTTGCAATTAATGTTGATGTTTGGCTGTGTTAGCAAAGTTGTGGACTCGCTAGTTTTGGATCATTAATAATGTGTTCATGATTAAATGCATATATACAGCTATTCATGTTAACACAGAGGTATAGAGGAAACTGTAAAAACTGTAAGGGTGCTAAATCACAAAAAAATAATGTCTTGCAATGTTGGGCTATTAAAATCAAGGTTTTCCAAAGGAATCAATAATCATAGACTTGACTATGTCTCAAAAATGGCCACTGGGAATAGTCCCATAGCTGAATGACACAGACACACAGACTGTTGCAGACTATTGTCCTTGGAGTTGAGACGATCAGCGGTCACAACAATATGAACTCCATATCACAAACTATTGATTGATATCTCTCTGATTGTCAGGGGCCTAATGTCCTATGAGAACAATAAAAGCCTCCAAATTGGCAAGTAGTAAAAAATAGACGACACACAAGGACATTTTGGAGACGGCAACGGTGGAGCTGTGGCAAGATGAAGGTGGGCAGACATTAGCGATATTAGTATGTATCGAGGAAGAGGCCCATGGCTGTATCAAGCAGGATTTATTAACACAGATTGATCCAGGCGTCTTTGAACATGACTTTCCCCCCACCGGCCCCTACAGATGGATGCTAATCCCTCTGCTGTGCAGAAAAGACTCGATGATCAGTTTGTTTACACTGGGGGTCATTTCCACTGTAAACTGCTTTTAAAACCAAGCTCTGTACTCAGGGTCGTTTTTGTTTAACGGTGCAAAGTTAAAGAGCAAAGATTTCAGATGCCCTGTAGAAACCTGAAGGCTGGACAATAAACTCTCAGACTATCTTGTGCTAAGGTCTTAACTGTGGTATATAGTCATATAACCACGGGCATATAATCAGGATGCAAAATCAGACTCCTGGAGGAGATGACAGTGACAATAGATACGTTGTAAGGTGAGAGGAGGTTGGTGTTACCCTAAGCACATACAGTTGTAACTCAAAGGGACGTGCCCGCCTTATTTTCTCAAGAATAATTTAAATTTTTGTCACAATAACCGGATAACACAAAAAAGAAGACCTATATATGTCCTAATTGGTTACCTGTTGCCATAACAACACAATGAGAGGGATTTTCTCATTGATCCAACATAATGCACCACATTTCAGTGGATAACCCAGTGATGGCTATTTATTCAGACCTATGTATGTATGTATATATGTATGTAT
>NC_045752.1:25706727-25711165 GCF_008692095.1 Etheostoma spectabile
TATGTATGTATGTATGTATGTATGTATTGCAGTTGATAATGTGCTCTTAATGAACTGTCAAACAAATTGGGGTCTGTAGGCCATTTTTGACTGAGATCTTCAGTGCTGAAATATGTCATTTTTGCCAATTTCATATTCATTGTTACTGGATTGTTTTGATTTATTGGTATGGTGATGAAATGGCCGCCAATAGGAGTTCCGTACCATTGTATTTTTACCACTTACTTCTCTGAGGAGTTACTGTTAGAGTAGTCTATATCCACGATGTAGCACTTCCGGGATTGCTCCAGTACCCCCCCGGAAATTCCACCGGATGTCCGTCCCTGTCCTTGGTCTCTGTGTTGGCGTTCTAACCTCTGGTGGATTTCTGAGGACTATGTTTACCTGGTCCTCAGATCTCTGCAGGGTAAATCCAGACAGCTAGCTAGACCATCTGGCATTGAGGACTATGGTTACCTGGTCCTCAGATCTTGCAGGGTACATCCAGACAGCTAGCTAGATATGTCCAATCTGAGGACTATGGTACCTGGTCCTCAGATCTCTCAGGGTAAATCCAGACAGCTAGCTAGACTATCGTGCCAATCTGAGGACTATGGTTACCTGGTCCTCAGATCTCTGCAGGGTAATCAGAAACTAGCTAGAACTATGTCCAATCTGAGGACATATGGTTACCTGGTCCTCAGATTTCTGCAGGGTAATCCAGAAGACAGCTACGACTATCTGTCAATCTGAGGGACTAGTTACCTGGTCTCTCAGATTTTGCAGGGTAAATCCAGACAGCTAGCTAGACTATCTGTCTAATCTGAGTTTTCTGTTGAGGACTAAAACTACTTCTGAACGTACACATGTTCTACCAAAACAAGTTCCTTCCTGAGACTCTTTAGCAGCAGCATCACGGCTCGGTGTGTTTCTTAGCGCAGCCCAAGACGATTGTGATTGGTTAAAGAAACGCCAATAAACTAGAGCACGTTGTTCTCCCATCCCGTAATGCTGTGTGGACTAGCCAGACCCTCCTCCTCAGTGCTGTGGAGGAAGGTCTGGACATGCAAGATCACTGTTAGAGCTAAAATGTTTTCACAATAAAAACTCACAAGTCAGCCTGAGAGTGTTTCTAGTGATTACAGCCCCAGGTTCACAGCAATCTGACTAAGGCTGTGAAGCCTATGGCTTTTTGTAGATAGGGACAATTAGCTGTTCCTCACAGTGCACAAGGCTTGAATCTGTAAAAAAAAAAAAACTTTTAGAAATTAATAAATATTGTTCCCAGCAGCAGTTTGCCATACTCTACCCTCTCTCTGAATGACAGCTGTAGAGTATTTAAAAACTAAAACTAAAAACGTAGTCACTTTCAACTGAGAATAGTAAGCTTTCTGGTGGTAAACAGAGAGCTGCCCATTGATGGAGGACAAAACAGCTGATACTGCTGCCATTTTCCATTAAGGGCACAGAGCGAAAGGAGCCGGCACATATGTGCAAACAAAGACGTTAATTAGTGGCTTTTAGCATAATTCATGGGTCACGTTTTCCTTTTGAAATACCATTCATCATCTGATGACCACTGACATGTAGGCATGATGGGAGATAGCTGAGCTCGCGCTGCCATCTGCATCTTGTCTTAATTGGGAAACCCAGGACAAAAAGAGGTCAGTGGGAGCAAGTGTGCTGACAGATAACCAGGAAGTGGCTCTAATGGCTGCTTATTTGACCTCTGACCTCTCACATCAATGCTTAAGGGTCATGTTCAAGTTTCATGAGGTATGCATTGGTTGTTATGGAGATGAGTTGCTAACAAGGAAAGCTTGGGGTTACGACCCCCGGTCCACTAATGATGACCTCATATGGCTGCAGTATTTATCAGCCCGAACAATAAACATGTCAGTGTGCTTTCATATGAATATTTCAACATTGGCCCTGGGAACGGAATGACTGATTACCCTGTCTGAGCACTACAATGACTGTAGATAAGGAGCACACCATGTGAAATCCCATTCACATCCAGTCACAATATTATTTATTCTCCCTGGTCAGTGCCATAAATAATAAATCCTACATCCGACACTTGGAATTGTTAGACGTGTATGCTTAAATAACTCCACCTGCTATAATCTGGTGTCTGTTTTTATTTATTTGCTGTGTCCTATCATTACATGCTGCTCACAGTGATCAATACAGTTCATTATTTACAGTTCTAAGTTCTAGATTTCTTCATTCGTTCCCTTCATATTCAAACAAGTTGTAAATTATCAAGCCACCGTATCGTGATTCAATGGTGTTGGAATTATTGCTCGGGTCTATGCGAAGCTCCCTGGTCCTCGGAGTCATTACAGAGAAGATTAATTCCGTCCATATTTGTACATACGATTTGGCCACCCCGGTCCATTGACCCTGGCACGCCTCCTAATGCTCCTGCCCATACTCCAGCATCTGTCTGAGACCGCCCAATACACAACACAACACCGGAGCAAGAGTGTGTGTGCCCTGGGACTGGAGCTATAATGTGCAAACAGCATGTCTGTGAAGGAACTGTTAGTAAGGCAATCACACTAATGAAAGTGAAATGTTTTCCCATAAATTCATCTGTGGCTAATTAATAAACCCTTCCTATGCTGAAACGGCAGTCTGAGCCAAGCTTTGAGTGAAAGTTGAATAATGCTGTGTTACTGTTGAATCTATACTGTATATGTACAGGCTACGGGCTACGTTTAATTGTAATACTCAGTGAAAGCATCAACTGCCATCAACTGCCATTGGCTTATTGTAAATATTTGATTAGAGTTGCTGCTTGCCAGGGCTGGATTACATGCAAGGGTATTAAGTATCCTTGATAGGCCAGATGTTCAAGTTTGAATTTGTAATTGCACCACTTGAAACTGCAAGAGGGGAAATTAAATCTCATCATCTCAGATAGATGGCTTTCAAAGTAAAACATTTTGGTACTTCCTCCAATATATGCCGTTCATTATTATTCCATTTGGGCTGGCAGGTTGGCCAAAATCTTTTTGATTTTGAGGTCACTAATTAAGTGAAGTCATGAGTCACTAGTTTCTCACTTCTTAATAAGTTTGCAGGAGTCTGAAGGAGAAGAAACACCAGCCACAACCAGGCAACCGATAACTAGTTACCAACTCATAACTTATCAAAAAATCATTAGTAATCAATGTCTTAGGCATTATTGAATCCATTTGTCAGAACCTATGTACTCAAAATACCTACATTTTGTCATGGCCACTTGCACGTGCAGTGGCCATGGCCACGGACTGGCTATCCTAACAAAGAACAGCTCGGATTACAACCCATACAGATGGAGACTTCATTCTCTGCTCAGGACTCCATTACTCACTATATCTTTGCATTGCAAATATTTCTATGCTGCTTTTTAAATGTTCTCAATGTCGAGTGCAGCCCCTTTTAAATGCTCATACATGGTCAGTGCTATTTAAATGTTAACATTATATATTATATATATATCCTTTAGGGTGCCTGTGGCTCCTGGTACAGCGGTTGTCTACCGAGCAGAAGGTTGGTGGTTCGATTGCAGTGGAGCATTTAGCAGCTATAGTGCCAGATATTGTGAACTGGAATAAATGGGGCGCCATCTTGAAGCACAGCATTTCTCTATATACCTCCATGGTGATTTTGCAGATTGAGAAGAGGTTTAAGAACCAGCCAACAGCCAATACGCATTCAGGGATGGCTTTTGCTTGTGGTAATTATGCTAATATAACTTATAATAAGCAGCAGGCCAACATGACCAGCTCACCAGTAACATTTGCTTCCCTCAAGTTTTCCCTCAAACTTCAACTACAAGAAAAGGAGGATAAGAACTTTTTTTTTTTAGAAAATGATGAAAACCAGGATCAGGTATTAATTCACCTCTCACTCCTAATTCAGATGGGAACGCAGGGCAGGCCTGTTAATAACCGCAAAGAACACAAAGCACGGGAAAGAAAGAGGGGAGGAGGAGGGAAGCAGCTTGTGAGAAGAATAACATTTCCATGGCTGATCTGCTGGAGCAGTTGTAGGGAGGTTAAGGTGAAGGCCAATCCAGCTGTAAGAGGGGCCAGGATTAAAGTCTTTGAGATATGGATCCAGGGGCTCTCCAGCTCTCAGTACCAGGGCTTAAGTATCATATCCGTGGACAGACGGATCAATACCCCTTGCCTTTCTTTCCCTCGATCTTCAAGGAGATTTTTTGGCAGTGCTTTCATGGGGTCCTCTCCACATGCCCCTAATGACACGGTGGGAGCTATCGTTTAGGCCGCGGGGCTTCCATCCCAGCAGTTCTTGAGGGGCTGCTGGAGAGTCAAGACAGGTTGTAAGTCTTAGGTTTTTTATATAGAACATGTTGCTAGGACATAGGTGTAAGTATCGCATTTCACATATAAAGAATTAAGCTCCCCACAGCTAATATATATATATATATATACATATATATATA
>NC_045752.1:25711175-25712003 GCF_008692095.1 Etheostoma spectabile
TATATATATATGTGAAATATTTTTTTATAATGCATGCCAAATCTATATTTGTTGTAAGAAAATAATGATATTTAGGATAAAATACTTTATTTTTCAAATACATGAATGAAGCTGAAAGCTTAAGGGTTGAGCTACTTCTTGAAATCCATTCTTTTCATTACCCTCAGACCTTTCCATTAGTTTGCTGGTATGCCGGCTCAGTATTGGTTTGCCTCAGATCTTGAACACCTTGCACTCAAATTTAAACACACACATATCAAACATACGATAGGGTTACAGTTAGTTCACAGCTAATTCACTGGGGCTGTCACAAAGCACGTTTACGCAACGGCTGGTATAAGGCAACTGCGTCCCATGTCAAAAAAAATTCCAGCACAGAGTAGCCTACACTACACCTACACTTTTAAATTGCTGCAAAGTGGTATTCAGATTTAAGTGTATCTGCTCCACACCAGTAATGTGCCCATTTGCTCGTTTAGGACTGGCAATAATCAGCAAGTTGGAAGTTTTTGTTGGATTTAGCATGAATAGTCTCATTCATACACCAACACTAAGTAACTTCTACAGATGGTTATCACGTAACACTAACCATTCCTGATGGCATATCTGAAAATAAAATATTGAATATGTCCCATCCTTAAAAATGTGATCAGACAGAAACCATTCAACGCTAAATAAAGTCATCTCCTTTGACTAAAGTAGACCTAAATAAGGCAATTCTTAATAATTGTATTATTTCTCTAAGCTTCAGAATGTGACGGCCATATAAGATAAGATAAGATAAGATAAGATAATGCTTTTTTTCATCCCACAGCGGGGAAATTCCTT
>NC_045752.1:25712013-25724968 GCF_008692095.1 Etheostoma spectabile
GCATTCTCAACAATAACAGCAAAAAGAAAATGCAAGTGCCATACACAGTATCTGTATTTACATGAGTGACAGGATGTGTGTCCCAGTGAGCTCTGAATAACTTCCAAAAGGAATTCACGGACACTGTATGTATGTAATTATGTGCTTGACTACTTCCTGTTTATCACCCAAGGCATGATGGAAACTGTAGTGTCAAAAGTCCTGTTTCCCAAATAGAAATCAGAAAAACATGAAAAAGTGACAATATACCAGCTTTTTTGTTTTGCACTATCAATACATTTTGGATGCTATAAGCATGCCAACTGATATAATTTCTGAGTGGCTTAACATGTACTGACTGTGCATAACTCAGCAAAAAATGATCAGGAACCTGAAAGCTAGACAAACTGCATTCAATAATCTCACGTTTGCAGTCATTTGTAGGTTTAAACAATACTCATGCCAATTTAAGAACGGACCAGCCCAATAACCAATTCTCAGTGGCAACACAGCAAGTTAATATTTGAAATGTGGTCAGATGCAAAGATTTTATACATATATCAGTACAAAGTATTGGCAAGCTGCAGAAAAACATAAAAAACTATACTATTGGTCGCACCAAATAAAAGGTCCAGAGTGATTTGAGATGACTGAACTCTGGATGAAACATGCCCGGGATGAATTTCAGCCACAACCTTTTATAATGCCACAGGCCACCTCTGATCTGTGATTGGTAGCCGACATGAATCAAAATGATCGATTGACCCGTGGCTCCAACTAAAGCCTGTGGCCTGGAAACAACAGGGTTGGCGACCCCAACGTGTGGCGTGAGGCAGGCCATCGTGACAGCCCGGTAGACGCCAATCACAGCCAAGGGTTTGATGAGGTGTGGAGGTGATTATTACATCAAAGCCCCTGCCCTGGGTCCTCCAAACCAGGACTGGTTTGAAGAAGAAAAAAAAGAATCTGGCAGCAGACAGTCCTAGCTTTGGAATCTCACTGGAAAAACCCTCAAGATTTCTTGTGAGACACTTTCTCACACACACCGTAGTCCAAGCCTCATGAGAGCAGGGACCTTCTCATGGTCTCCACAAACTGTAGCCGTCAGTATACCCAGCCAGTCAGACTCTGGCGCCCATACAGAGGTGGATTACAGCGATCCATGCAGTAAGCTCAGAGCACGCTGTGCCATGCACGCCTCCCCTACAGCCTGGTTTACACTGCTACCGGCACACCGCTCTAAATCCACTCTTTGGGGCACATAGAGGGTGAAAACATGACGCCCACCCCTTTAGAACTCCTGTTAAGCCCCCCCCTTTCACCGGCTCCCATTTTCCAGAAGGGTCAGCGTTCAAATTTGATTTCATGCACTGCTCTGGCAATGCTGGCTGGCAGGGGCTGTGAAAGACTCCGGGTTGAGGGAGAGATTATCTGACAGCGGAGAAAGCCAAGTTATGCTGACCTAATTGAAATCAAACGACCTCTCTGGGCAGCTCACATAAGCGTGATTAAAACTTGGTCTTGGCCACCTCTGTTTACTTAAAAACCGATGGCAACTTTGGAATAAATCAACACCCGGTGCGAGTGATGAAGTCACTGGGGATGAATTTGTAACCCAGCTGAGTCAGAGACGGATGAAAACAGCTGCTTTAAATAGATACAATTATAGCAGGCTCTTTCTGCCATAGAGCATCACAATGCTTTCATTAGAGTGTCGGTCTGAATTTCCAAAGATGGCCGCCAAGAGATTACTGCTGACACATTCCTGTAAACTGTAAGAGATGCATCGGGCCCCAGCTTTTTAGGGTTTTGCCAGTCCCGGCCTGGCAGCCAGCGCTGAGGACTGCAGTGCCAGGAAAGCGATATGGCTGTCCCAGAGTGAGGGCTTCCAGCCAGACACACTGAAATGGAAAGTCGACCTGCATTTTGTGTGTGTCGGGGGTGGGGGGTCAGGGGTGGGGGTGAGGTGTCAGCACCAAGAAAAAAATAAGTGCAAAGTGACTGACTGAACATGACTGATCAAACTTTTAAATGCGTTTCAAATGGCTTCAATCTAATGGCTGTGTCACACACACACTCACACACACACACACACACACACACATTCACCTCCCTCTGTGGCATCTCTCCCTCTAAATCACCCGTCTGCCTGTAATTCATCACGCTCATCTCATAATTTCATCCATACAAATGTGGAGTGGGCCAACATTGCGCATCACTGTTTTATCCCTCAACAAGCCACCTATTAATTGTCCCCTTAGTAAAAAGTAAAGTCTCAAAGCCCTGTGCAATGCTGCATGTTTCACTTAGTCAAATTAAAGACTTTAATGAATTAATTATGAATGAAATGTAAGACCTTTATGACATTAATAAAACTGCAGAGCTGCTGTGTGGGTCTGGCCTAGGCAAGGTTGAGGTAGTGCTGGGGCCGGGCAAGAGCTGCCAGATACTTGGCAGGACTGGCTGATGGCTGTCGTTTGCTGGACACCCTTCAAAGCAGTTCGATGTGTCTCACTGTTTGCATGAGACTCCGTACGCACAACCTTCCCAGTTCAATTACTTTCTTGCATAAGAAGCAGTAGGCATCAAGAACAATGTTAGTAAGTAGCTTTAACCAAGCCCTAAATTCACTGTTTTTCAAGCCAAGTTCTGCGTTGCTAAACATCCCCATAGTCGGTGCGACACTCTGAAACACAAAAGCTTGTTAGCTGCAAAGTAACTTCCTTTTTGGTCTCATTTGCAGTCGTAATACAACACATTACATTTGGACTAATAAAAGAAAAAACTACACCACAGGATTTCAATGAGCGATAAAGGGTAGCGATACATAGAAGTAGGAAAAGGAAGACCTGTTTAAAAATTTTCACACCAAGAACACAATATTCAGCGACTTTTTAAGGCTTTAAATTAGGATTTTTCATCTTTAGACTTGACACAGAGCGTAAGCCTCGCTTATAAGCCCTGTTACTCCTGCTTTGGTATTTGGTGAACCACTCTCTGTGATGTGGTTTTTCAACATGAAAACAAGAGGGGCGATATTAAAACGACGGCTGCAGCCCGTCCGGCTGTTAGCGGAGCTATAATTCAAGGCAGCTGTTCCTCGGGGCTCTGCGTCTGAGGTAGAGGGCTGATGGATCAGATCCCAGTGGTTTTCATTTTGATGCCACCCAAATGTTGACTGATTGGAGTGTGTTTAGTGGGATTATGATATGGTAACAGCAGCAGTGTTAACTTTCCAGTTTACTGTAAAGCTGTTAGCTCTGATCCCAGGGATTCATGAGTTATGAGTTAACTGTCTGGGCAATTCTGCAAGTTTCTGTGGCAATGCATTCAAATTCTATTTTCTTGGTTTCTGCTTTTGACTAAAAGAAAATTAGATTTACACTGTACATGCAGTAACTACACGGACAGTATGTTGCCAGCTGACAATAGTATGCAGCATTATAACTTTATAACTATTGCAATGCAACTAATCTCCAAGAAAATGTATTTTTTATTGTAGAGAAGGCATCTATTTTAAACTCACTAGAGCAAAGAAGAATCTGATGGTGGCCAAGCAGACAAGGCTTGGCAAGAAGGCTCCTCTGGTTGCTTTTAAAGGGTTAACTACTGTTTTTTTAACCCTATGTTCCTAGGTTTTAGTGTCTAAGTGACTGATGGGAACAACAATCTTTGACATTGGTCCAGTGTTAAGAGAGATGGCTACAGTGGAGAAACAAGCTGCAATGTAAGTTAATAGAGCAAATGTCCAGCTTGTTTTCAACTTTACCAAAGTGCTTGTTTTTCCGCCGACAGATTAATATTGTAAGTGTCTGACAATATTATGGAAAGGATCCCATCAGAGATAGACCTTTTAGACCGGGTGAATTTAGCAACTGGCAGATAACGCTGTCAATCTACCTGCCACATTGGCAGCTAACCAATGAGAATTGAGTGATTCCTTAAAGTTTTTTTGCAACTGTTGTTCTTTTACATTTCAAAGAAGTCCCTCATTTTGTTGGATTTTTAGCTAAAAATGTGGCGGCACATCACTGGGGTAAAGAGGCTGGCTGAAACGAGCAGCCAACAAAAAGATGAGCATGAATCAAAGAAAAGTCAAAGAAGACGTGTAAGTGGACAATTGGCGGCAACGGGAAGATTCGTGAGAACAAATGTACCACAGTGACTGTCGTGTATGGCTCATAGAAAGCCAAGTCAAGTCCTTTTGTAATCGAGACTAAAAGCTTAAAGTTAGAAGGGATTAAGGACCACGAGTCATCAAAAAGCCACCTACACACGACAGGTTGTAAACTATCAAAGACTGCGCTTCCGGAGGAGACCGCTGCAGTCAAGGCACTGACGTCCATGAAAGCAGTGAGCGCAGTTGGAGAGGATGTGACTGCTGTTTTAGAACTTCCTCCACAGTTCATATCATTCCTGATTTCACCTTTATGAAGCAGAGAAAACTGGCTGGTAGTCAAAAAAGTTAACTTCAGGCCCTGCACCAGACTCCATTTAAAAAAGCAGTACTTTTAGCGTGCATAGAGCCAACATTTTTTCACATGTAAATCGGTAAAGTATGTGGTTATATCAACCAAAGCTAGAGTTGTGATGGTTGGAAAAGTGAAAAGACGACCCAGTAATGTCTTTTCATAGTATTATTTTGTTTTTGTTTTGTCGACTTTGAAAGTAGTGTATTTTACGATGCTAAAATTACTGTTTGTCTGGACTGGTTCATGGTATATTATTTTACATGACCAATAGAAATAGTGTATTGTTAGAAAATATGCTTTTTTCTTCTTAGGTAGTCTAAAAGACAAATTGAGAGAAAACTCTACATAGCGGGCAAAGCTTCAGTAAGGTAAACATGAGAAGTCTACGCAAAGCACCATGCTCAGAAGTGCTTCCGGCATTTCAATCCCCCCCCCATAATGAAATGTGTGAGAATGGAACAAAAGAAAGGAGCCAGATCAGCAGCTTCAGCAGAGAACAAGCTGCTGGTGTGTCTGCAGCGGCAAATCGACTCATAGCTGAAAAAGATGATACGTGTTCTAAATGTACTTGGTAAAAAAAGGCTCCATCTACATGAATCACTGATTTAGTCTATCACCCGGCGAACACGCAAACTGACCCAAATCAAACACATCCGTGATGTTGCGATACCAACCGGTGCATGCTGGGTCTAGTTAAATTTGTCTGTGCTTGTTTGGGACCTTCTACTGTCAGTGAGGTGTGTTTTGAACCATCCTTTCCATTTCTAGTCAGAGATCTATAATCTTTATTGGTACTATAATAGCTACTGATCGTCATAACAACGTATATAATTATTGTGACTCACACTTCTCCATATCAGTGTTTCTGTGTCCTTAGTCTCTTTATTGCCAGACCCTTCTCCGGAGCGCTGTGGAGGAAGTCCACACAGCATTCCGGATTTGGAAATAAAAACGTTCTCTGGTTTATTGACATTTCTTTAAACCCATCACAATCGTTTTGGACGGTGCTAAGTTGCCGGACGCAGAAACTGAATGCTGAATAGTCTCAGGAAGGAAGTTGTTTTGGTGGAACATGTGTACGTTCAGAAGTATTTTGTTGTCAACAAGAAACTCAGATTGGACAGATGTCTAGCTAGCTGTCTGGATTTACCCTGCAGAGATCTGAGGACCAGGTAACCATAGTCCTCAATTGGACAGATAGTCTACTAGCTGTCTGGATTTACCCTGCAAGATCTGAGGACCAGGTAACCATAGTCCTCAGATTGGACAGATAGTCTAGCTAGCTGTCTGGATTTACCCTGCAGAGATCTGAGGACCAGGTAACATAGTCCTCATTTGGAGAATGTCTAGCTAGCTGTCTGGATTTACCCTCAGAGATCTGAGGACCAGGTAACCATAGTCCTCAGATTGGACAGATAGTCTAGCTACTGTCTGGATTTACCCTGCGAGATCTGAGGACCAGGTAACCATAGTCCTCAGATTGGACGATGTCTAGCTACTGTCTGGATTTACCCTGGAGATCTGAGGACCAGGTAACCATAGTCCTCAGATTGGACATAGTCTGCTAGCTGTCTGGATTTACCCTGCAGAGATCTGAGGACCAGGTAACCATAGTCCTCAGAACTTCACAAAAATATCCAAAACAACTCAGATTGGAAGGAAGGTGACGGACATCCGGCCCAAACGAGTGTCATTCGGCGGAAACGGAGCAATCCCAGAAGTGGAACGCCGTGGATATAGCCTACTGTGTCCCGGCAGGCAGCGGCAGATGGCCACCCACCAAGAGCCAGGGTCTGTCCAAAGTTTCTGCCTGTTAAAATGGAGTTTTTCCTCACCACCGTTGCACCAAATGCTTTCTCGTGGGGAATTGTTGTGTCTTCGTAAATGCACACCCGATCGCCTGTTCTCACCCTGTTTAACTTTGGCAGGTTGGATCTCCTGGGAGACTGGCCATAACGTTTTACAGCACTACCACTGATCTTGGTTAATTGGATCATATTTTAAGGGAGAAAATGTTTTCTGGTTTTCCCTCTGATGTCCTCCGGCAGCTCTACCTCGCCTCTCTGTGATTTATGGAGTTTCCTGGTGGACAGAAAGTTTGACTTGTTGCTAAACTAATGCTACCTGCTGACCTCAGTTCATTAGGTTTATACATTCGGTTTTTCTTTGACATTTCACAGAACGCTGTACAGATAGACAAAGTGACTTATCTCAAACTTATCCTGATGTGCCTATGCCACAAATCTGTGACTGATTGAACTTTTAAAAAGAGTTTGTACAAATCTTGGCAATTTGTAAATAGAACTTTATAAAAAAACTGCCCCAATTGATAGGTATACTGTGTCTAAAACTGAAGTCCCCCTTGAACTTTAAGGATGACTTTAGTTCCTTATTTAGGTGGACTTAAATCATTGTTTTATTGCCTTTCTGCCCTGGCATTTGGCCTTTTTGTCCTCGAAAAATGACAACACCAAAGGCCATATGGCTTTGCCCGTATAACGGTGAAATGTCAAGCCTGCAGCAGCCATGATGAAGTGGATAAAGGTGGGTTTCTTTTGCTTCTGCCTTTTAAGAGTAGTCGGCAAAAGGGAATCGAACACTACCATAGCCGACGGAGGAGCTGTCCTGACGGCTGGATTGTGGGAAAAACAAAGTCAGTGGCGTATGGCAGCCATTATCCCCCTCTGTGATTAAAGCAAAAGTCTGTCCCCCTGCTTCATTCCCCGGCCTCCGGCCAAGCCACCGACCACAGCTATTTCTCCTGCTCCCTGTGCACCATTTAATCACGTGTGCGCTCTATGACTATTGTGGTCAGGCCAGTTTGCATATGGAGAAGAGAGAGGGTTGTGTCTCAAAATGAACCAGAGAGAGACGACTCCTGTTGTAGCTGTGACTCAGATCCTTTCTTTGCCCTTCTAAGCTTCCTGTTTCAAATTCACACATTTCATTCCCCATCATATGTGCTGTAGATGGCCGTCTTGTGAAGGACAAGGGGAAGGATGCTGTTCTCACGGCTCTGTTGCCAAGGACTTTAGTTCATTTGGTTGAAAACAGAAAAAAAACTGATTGGAATGTAAACCCATCTAAAATTAGTTTAAATGAGTTTTTTTTTTTACATAGACATGCATTCCTATATGAAATCCATAAACAACAAAACACTTTAAAACTCTATAGTCCAACATGTTAACAAATGACAGTTTTTGCCAACTAGTTGGATGGTCCATAAAGAATGATAAGCATTCACCAATAGACTGCTCTTGCCAAATGCACGCCTTCTTGTTGTCTTGTTGTCTCCTTGTTGAATTGACCTTATTGATCAAATAATTACAAGTTACCACAGGTGCTGACATTTTGAAAAAGCAAATTGAGGCAAAATTAAATTATAAAAACAACGTTGACCAGTTTTCTTGTGCACTGGGGGGATTAATAGTGATATTACAAATGTGTTCAAAAAAGTGGTAACTAGACTAAACCATTGGCATGTTCATGCCTGTCTTATTATCATTATCTGAAAGCAAGGTTATAATCATTAACGAAAAACTATGTGGGAAAAATTAACTGAAATAAAAGTAAAAACAAGGCATTGCTAAAAAACAATAACTAAACTAAAACTGCAATGTCTGTTTGCAAAACTAACTTACATAAAATAAAATGATCGAGTAAATGTCCTTAGGTTTCGTCTTTGTCAATGTCTTTCATAGAGCAAAAAACGTTATATCTTTCTAAACATTACAAACATTTCCCTTAGATGTGTATGGTTTCCGCCTGGGAACCCAGAAATTGGATGTCTGGGTACAAGGCAAGGATGTCTGGGTACGGGGCATGGATGTCTGGGTACGGGGCATGGATGTCTGGGTACAAGGCATGGATGGATGGGTACGGGGCATGGATGGATTGGTACGGGGCATGGATGTCTGGGTACGGGCATGGATGTCTGGGTACAAGGCATGGATGTCTGGGTACAGGGCATGGATGTCTGGATACAGGGCATGGATGTCTGGATACAGGGCATGGATGTCTGGGTACAAGGCATGGATGTCGGAGAAGGGCATGGATGGTCTGGGAGGGCATGGATGTTGGAATAAGGGCATGATGTCTGGGTACAAGGCATGGATGTCTGGATACAGGGCATGGATGTCTGGGTACAGGGCATGGATGTCTGGGTACAGGGCATGGATGGATGGGTACAGGGCATGGATGTCTGGATACAGGGCATGGATGTCTGGGTACAGGGCATGGATGTCTGGGTACAGGGCATGGATGGATGGGTACAGGGCAAAAGTGGGGGGAATTAATACTGGGATGTCTACACAACTTTGTGAGTCAATTGACTTCAAACTTTTCTCGAACCAAAGTTCAAAACACCTGTTGATGTCTGTCTTCTATTGTCTGTTGATGTCTGTCTTCTTTAGTCTGTTGATGTCTGTCTTCTTTAGTCTGTTGATGTCTGTCTTCTTTAGTCTGTCAATGTCTGTCTTCTTTAGTCTGTTGATGTCTGTCTTCTTTAGTCTGTTGATGTCCGTCTTCTTTAGTCTGTTGATGTCTGTCTTCTTTAGTCTGTTCATGTCCTTCTTCTTTAGTCTGTGATGTCCTGTCTTCTTCTTTATTCTGTTGTGTCCTGTCTTCTTTAGTCGTTGCTGTCTGTCTTCTTTAGTCTGTTGATGTCTGTCTTCTTTAGTCTGTTGGTTGTTTTGGTTTTTCTCCTGGAACACGTCAAACACATTCTGCACTCGCTGCTGCATCTTGTGTAGACTGTTTACATGTCTAATATGTCTAATATATCATATTCCATATCTGTACTTATTATCATCTGTACATTGTTTGTACTGGTGTTATTGTTGACTACATTGTGAATACATATTTCTAAAACTGTATGATGGTTTTGTTGAGTTATTATTACACAATACTTTTCAATTCAATTCAATTTTATTTATAGTATCAATTCATAAGAAGAGTTATCTCAAGACACTTTACAGATAGAGTAGGTCTAGACCACACTCCAGAATTTACAAGGACCCAACAGTTCTAGTAGTTTCCTCCAGAGCAAGCAACAGTGCGACTTTTTACTTTTTGGAATCCCCCGACCAATAACGCATATCACAAATAAGGACTAAAGCTAATAAAAACTAAACAAAAAAAAAGGATGCAAAACTATAATAACCTTGGCTGAATGAGCTGATGACAGTACAAATACAACTCTGGAAAAAAAAGTCAAGGTGTAATCAGCCAACCACCCGGCTGCCAAAGTGACTCACTAGATCAGTGACCAACATTGTCGTCTGTTCCGTCAGAATAGTAGGTCTTCCATTTCAGAGGTGTTTTCTTTCTCGGGATTCACATTACAGTGTTGTGAAAGGCTGCGTGCCGTGTCTTTGAATAAAGCCCTGTCCTCTGACGGATCATGCTGGAACACAGGCGGAGTGACTGCAGGTGCTCAGGCCAGCAGAGGCTGACATGTGACAGGCGCCGTAAGTGACATGTTTACACCTCTCCAAGCTCAGGAAATCCCCAAGAAAGACAAACACAGTGTGCTGTACACACACACACACACACACACACACACACACACACACACACACACACACTGACAAATAGATTGTGTGAGCCAAATGAAAAAGTGTAAATGCACCTGCACCACATGCTGTAAATAGAGTTAACCTTCAATCCTGCATAGGCAAAAAATGTCAAATGCAATAGTTGTATATTGGGCATTATACATATCTGTATTGTGATATGACTCCTACTTTTTCTTCTCTTGCGATCTGTGAGTAATTCCTCCTATCACCATGAAATGAAAAGGAGTGCACATTGAGCACACAGTTGAACCTGCGGCCTGAGGGGTCGAGGTAATAGTCTACTTGCTATTTCTGTTATATAATGGCGTGTCTGTATCTCCGTGGTGCCGGTGGTGCTGTGCAGCGTTGCACTGATGTGGTCTAGTTTGCCTGTGAAGCTCCCAGCCAAAGCCCTCAGACTGAAAACACTCGATTAGCGGTTTGCTGTGTTTGGAGGCTAAAGGTATATAGGTCAGCCTGCAGCTTCTCATACTGTTTTGCTTAGCGTGAGTTAATCTGGAGAAAACTGTTCAACCTTAGAAAAGGAAAGAAACACTCACACTGACAAATAAAATCTGACATGGGCCTTTAACAAAAAAACAAACCGTTTGTGTTTGAGATGCCACCGTTTTACCCCTTTTTGAAAAATGAAATTGTTGTTCTGGGTAAGGACTTTGGTGGAAAATGTTGCGGAGGCCCTTATTGCGCTTCATCACCTTCTGCCTTCTTTGCACTGTGTACCAATACTGCCTGCCGGTTTGTATTAGTGTTAATTGGATTGAGCGCAACTTTATTTTGCAATGCAACACAAAAGCGTAAATTAAATGAAAACATAGCGTTTCACACAGTCGCAGTAAAACAGAGGAGATGAGCCTCTGTAATATGATGAGAAATCACCAAAAAACAATTGCATGGCCCTGGAGATCTGGTGGCCAGTGTCTGGTAAACCAGCCTCCACCTCTCTGAAACTCCCTTAAATATCCTTTTCAAAGACCTTTCATTGACCATGATGTTGAAGCAAGCCTTTGTAACTTTTGCTGACAAACAAGTGTGGGCAAAAGTGTCAAATGCAATGACTGTAGTAAAGCTACAGAAGAGTTACACAATCAGTTAAGTGACCCAGTGATGTCAGTTACACAGCGATGTCTAGCCAACGGTTACCACCATTAGTTCATTTTAGCTACCATACTAATGAGCAAATGAAGTTAGTTTTGCTTTTGTTGTCCATATTATTATGATTTCAGATCGCAATTGTTTAACAAAGTTGAAGTCAAAGAGACGAGGCAGGATATAGATCTGATAGACTGGTTGTTTGAAAATAAAACCTTTTTTATTTGCAGACATTTTACAAGCACGGGCTATAAAGAAGACTTAGTTGTATTGACGATTCTCTGTCTTGAAGTGACCCCCTTTGTTTTTTTGGTCTGAAGTTTTGTTTTATGTATGATATCTTTAGTTGGACAATTCATGGGTTACACTATTATATTCTGGCTGCTGTAATATGTTTTCTTTGGTCTTTATGTTGTGCAAAGGAGAGTATGTTGTGTGTGGACACTGGACTGGAAGCTATGGATGAAATTATATTTTGTATTGGTGTCATGTTATTCCACGTGAGATGGGCCACTTAGTGGCATGGCATGTAAATAAAATATGATATCTTATCAACGTGAGCTACTGGTCGCACCACAGCAAGTCAGGATGTAGCAATTATCCACTGAGTGTATTGAATTTCAGCACGGGTGTGTTTTATTGCTAATGAAATAAATTATTACCATTTACTGCTGTGTGGGGTTGGCAATGTGCAAAACCTGTCTGATGTACATTTGTTAGAACACATTCTCTTATAGTTCTTGACTTCGGCTCCAGCTCCTGCTCTTATTTTGTTTTTTTTTGTGTTGACTTCCTGTTTCGTTTTGTAATGCTCACCTTCTGTTTCTGTGACAGGGCGCTTGTCTTCACGTCTGTGTGATTACCCTCCCTTCCATAATGCGTGCCACCTGTGTGTAATTGTCTCCACCCACCTCAGTGTATATGTACTTACCTTCGTCCCTTGTTAGTAGCCAGATTTTTGTAGTACCTCGTGTTACTCTAGTGTCTCTTCCCTGTGTTTTTGCATGACCTGTTGCCTGCCTAGACCATGTTTTTGCCTGCAGTTTTGATACCTTCGCCTGCATTGGACCTTTGTGCGATAAACTCCTTTTACATCTGCTTTGAGTCATGCTTTCAGGTCCTCCTCCCGTGACAGGTAAAGGAATTGTATTATTTGTTTCTGCAGTCAAAGAATATTCCGATTTGACCATGGCTTTGTCAAAGTTGAGACAGGTCTAACCTTCACGACCAGTAAAAGGATTTGGATGAAGAGATGAAAAGGTGGATAAAATGATATTGCCCCCCCCCCATTCTAGTGGCCGAGGCCTTCCGATTGAGAAAATGCCATGTGAGGGAGAACACCAGAGCGTTGTATC
This sequence comes from Etheostoma spectabile, assembly GCF_008692095.1. NCBI lineage: Eukaryota > Metazoa > Chordata > Actinopteri > Perciformes > Percidae > Etheostoma > Etheostoma spectabile. Next base: position 25,724,485 of record NC_045752.1, read on the forward strand.
CACTGAAATAATAACCTGATCCAACCACCCCTTTTTCGATGTGCCTTTGAGCACTGGCCAACCATCTGAATCCACTCAGTCCCAAATGAGCAGCTTATTTTTCAAAGTGTCTCATTTGTGCTAGCTCGGCACCCCGACTTGAGATGGAGGGGAAAGAGGGGGAGAGCGAGGAGGAGTGAGAGCAGCAGTGTCATCTTCGAGCATGTCAGATTATCCTGTCTGGCTTGGAAATCCCTAGATGGGTCAGATTTTCCCTGCTGGAAGGGTATGTGGTGGGAAAATGGGCAGAGAGTGTCTCTGCGGGACCTCTCTATCCACACTCTGCCTTAAAGAGGTGATACGTGATTTAGTTGTCACTCCAGACCACTGGACCAAATGAGAGCCAAGGTTGGTGCACAAAGACAACGTTGCTTTCAGGGTTTAATGTGAAAGTTGAAGAATACAACTTGGGTCTTATTTTTGTAGCCAGTGTGCAATTTTGGGG
>NC_045752.1:25724978-25726092 GCF_008692095.1 Etheostoma spectabile
GGAATTCACAGGATGTCCCCCTTTCTGGTCTACATATCCCTGCCTCTGCTGACTTGTTTTTATCGCCGGTGGGGTTAAAATGTTTACCAATTACTGGTTGTTAGGCCGTGACAAAGCTCCGTTTGAACTCCATCGTATCAGTAGCAGTTGGTAGTTGTGTTAGCCGCCAACAGGTGACTGTGAGCCGGCTACAGGCACCGCCAGATGGCGGCCATTTCAGTGGCAGCTGAGTTTAGCCGAGAAAAAGTGAACGTGCAAATGTTTCTGCTACACTGACTTTTAGGTTATACCTGCAAATAAAGATGATATGGTTTGAACCTTTCTGATAGTGTGAGCTGTGATGTTTCTTGTGATCTCTGAAGACTCTCCTCACCATGGATTGCATTACATGCATTGGCCATTTGTTTAAACAATAAAACCACAAGCAATCTCTTTTAATTGTGATAATAATGACGTCTGAATTACAGTCAAAAGCGTTCATATTTGATGGTTTCTCAACCATGACCATGATCTTTCCTTAGCCCTCACCAAGTAGTTTATAGGTCCCATAACATGGTGCTCTTTGGATGCTTTTATATAGACCTTAGTGGTCCCTAATACTGTATCTGAAGTCTCTTTTATACAGACCTTAGTGGTCCCCTTATACTGTATCTGAAGTCTCTTTTATTTAGACCTTAGTGGTCCCCTAATACTGTATTGAAGTCTCTTTTATAGACCTTAGTGGTCCCTAATACGTATCTGAAGTTTTTATATAGACCTTAGTGGTCCCCTAATACTGTATCTGAAGTCTCTTTTATATAGACCTTAGTGGTCCCCTAATATTGTATCTGAAGTCTCTTTTATGTAGACCTTAGTCGTCCCCTAATACTTTATGTCTCTTTCCCAAAATCCAGCCTTGGTGCAGAATTACAGCCACTAGATGGGCCAATTTGGTTGTTTGAAAGCCATGATGTCTCTTTCATGGGTGGGCCAAATTCTCTGGGCAGGCAATGCAGAGAAAGGGGAGATAACCTTGCCCCGAAGGACCTCATAAGGAGAAAATTCCAGATTGGCCCATCTGAGCTTTAATTTTCTCAAAGCCAGAGCAGGATACCCAGGGCTCGGTTTACACCTA
>NC_045752.1:25726102-25742132 GCF_008692095.1 Etheostoma spectabile
TTTTAGCCACTGGGGGGCCATAGGCAGGCTGGGGGAACTCATATTAAGGTTAAAAAACCTCAAATAAATTGATTTTTTCATGCCATGGGACCTTTAGGTCACCTACACTTAGGAGCAGCAGAGCAAGCATTAATAAGATCTTATACAGTGGTGTGAAAAAGTGTTTGCCCCCTTCCTCATTTCCTGTTCCTTTGCATGTTTGTCACACGTAAGTGTTTCGGAACATCAAACCAATTTAAACAATAGTCAAGGACAACACAAGTAACACAAAATGCAATTTGTAAATGAAGGTGTTTATTATTAAGGTGAAAAAAAATCCAAACCATCATGGCCCTGTGTGAAAAAGTGATTGCCCCCCTTGTTAAAACATACTATAACTGTGGTTGTCCACACCAGAGTTCAATTTCTCTAGCCACACCCAGCCTGATTATTGCCACACCTGTTCACAATCAAGGCATCACTTAATAGGAGCTGCTTGACACAGTAAGGTCCACCAGAAGATCCTTAAAAGCTACACGTCATGCCGACCCCAAAAATTCAGGAACAATTGAGAAAGAAAGTATTGAGATCTATCAGTCTGGAAAGGGTTATAAAGCCATTTCCAAAGCTTTGGGAATCCAGCGAACCACAGTGAGAGCCATTATCCACAAATGGCGAAGACATGGAACAGTGGTGAACCTTCCAGGGTGGCCGGCCGCCCAAAATTACCCCAAGAGGCAGCGACGACTCATCCAGAGGTCACAAAAGACCCCACAACAACGTCCAAAGAACTGCAGCTTCACTTGCCTCAGTTAAGGTCAGCCTTCATGCCTCCACCATCTGGAAAAGACTGGGCAAAAATGGCCTGCATGGCAGAGTTCCAAGAGAAAACCACTGCTGAGCATAAAGAACATCAAAGCTTGTCTCAATTTCTCCACAACACATCTTGATGATCCTCAAGACTTTTGGGACAACATTCTGTGGACCGATGAGACAGAAATTGAACTCTTTGGAAGGTGTGTGTCCAAGTATATCTGGCGTAGAAGGAACACTGCAATTTCATAAAAAGAACACTATACCAACAGTTAAATATGGTGGTGGTAGTTGTATTGCTGGGGCTGTTTTGCTGCTTCAGGACCTGGAATGCCGTGATAAAAGGAACTATGAATTCTGCTGTCTACCAAGAGATCCTGAGGAGATGTCCGACCATCTGTTTGTGTCTCAAGCTGAAACGAACTTGGGTTCTGCAGCAGGACAATGATCCTAAACACACCACAAGTCCACCACCGAATGGCTGAGAAAACAAAATGAAGACTTTGGAGTGGCCTAGCCAAAGTCCCTAGACCTGAATCCTATTCAGATGTTGTGGTATGACCTTAAAAAGGCCGTTCACGCTCGAAAATCCTCTAATGTAACTAAATTAGGACAATTCTGCAAAGATGAGTGGGCCAAAATTCCTCCAGGACGCTGTAAAAGCCTCATTGCACGTTATCGCAAACGCTTGGTTGCAGTTGTTGCTGCTAAGGGTGGCCCAACCAGTTATTAGGTTTAGGGGGCAATCACTTTTTCACACAGGGCCATGATGGTTTGGATTTTTTTTCACCTTTAATAATAAACACCTTCATTCACAAATTGCATTTTGTGTTTACTTGTGTTGTCCTTGACTATTGTTTGAATTGGTTTGATGTTCCGAAACACTTAAGTGTGACAAACATGCAAAGGAACAGGAAATGAGGAAGGGGGCAAACACTTTTTCACACCACTGTACATATCATTACCCTTTGTAGTTTATAGAAACAGTTACTGCCTGTTAACACACCCAGCAGAGAAACATTAGCATCTACATTCACTCTGCGTTTAGCTCTGTTTTAGTCTCCACCAACTCTTGAGTCTTTAGCTGCTAAGCCCTAGTTCTCTAACTGTGTCTGCACATTGGGAGTTGGGCTGGTAACCAGAGGGTCGCTGGTTCAAGTCCCTGTACGGCGTGTGAATTGGTAGCTGGAGAAATGCCAGTACACCCCCTCTTGTCAAATTAGTTGGTGATGCTAAATCCACCATTTATTCCTTTCTGACACTATGTCTGACAGTTCTCTCCATAAATCCAGAGCCAGGTCTCACTTCCATTAGTAGATGAAGCCTTCTGTCAAACCTGCTGCCCTCCCAGAAACCTCTGGTATTCCCATGAAGCTCCTGAATGCCCTAAAGTGTGCAGGAGAGACTAAGATGTGAAAGTATCCCTCAATTGCACGAGCCACTTGACATTTCTTAAAGGTTGGTGAGCAAGACAAACTGGTCCCACGGAAGATACTGTACTTTAGAGCCTCTTTGACTCTCTCAATGTACTCTTCATCACATCAAACTTTTAAAGCTCCAAACTCTGCACATGGCAATGCAGCTTGTACATGCGTGCTCACTTGATCACTCTTGTTAACAAACTGAATCATAAGCAACTAGAAGGGCAGTCAGAGAGCGCAGACCCCCGCCAAGGCAGGCCCTGTTTCACAATGTCAATGCACTGTTCTTCTCCCAGTTTGGAACTCATTTTACGAATATCACATGAATGCAGCACAAATGCCCTATCTCGCAATGTCAAGAAAAAGAGAAATAATTTGTGTATCCGCCCGGTGATTCGGATCTGCTCCAAAGTGTAATGGGTTCTTCCTTGGCCCACGCTACACGCTCCCTCCAAGTTTCCTCCGGAACCCTGCTGACAGACAGACTAACCAACAAACCGTACAGATTTGAGTTCTGCACTGTAAACCCAGATTTAGGTGTAATTAAACCTTTTAGTGATCACTACTTATTCTTTCACGTTTTGTTAAAATCCACAATCATCGGCCTAACTCCCATTAGTTGTTTGTCATTCAGTGCACAGATCATATTAAAAAAATGAATGACTATAACAATGTAAAATCTCACAAAAAATGTATTTCAATCACACAGAGAAAAATAGCAACCAAGATGTTTGATTTTTCTCCCACGTCTTGGCAATCAGGGCAATCAAAAATAAATCTGTAATTAACAATATCTAATACTATTTTGTTTGTTTTTTCCAGAAAAGTCCATAAAATTTTATCCAAAAAGGTTAGTTTTCTCATCTTTTAGTCATTTTCTGTCCAGTGTCAGACAGCAGTAGGAAAAAGTTAGACTCCTTTCAGCCTCCGGGGGTCCATCTGGTCTATCTGGGTCCATTTTCTAACACCCACTGAACACCTAGGGTTATCTATTGGCTGACTAAACTGCATGTGATTGGTTGATAGAGCCAACAGTCACTCTTGTCTTCTGCCCGCAGCTTGCGGAGAATTAATTTGATTTACGTACAGAAAGAATACTGAATAAACGTTCAGTTGTGGATTTAGTGTGCTGGAATTACTCGTGCAAAGTATGCAAAAACTGTCTGATCCAATGAGTTTGGATATGAGTGTTAGCAATGCATCAATACTTTCATGTTGTAGCAACCATATGTGTGACACAAAGCTGGTTTTACCAGCTCAGTTCTTCTGTAGAAAACAATCTTGTGAGAGACTTTGCCAGTATTGCCCAACAACACTTACAAATCAAGTGCATGTGGTGACCTCACTGACCTCGGGCATCTTGATTGACAGCAGGAGTGAAAAGATGAGAAATGATGACTCAGGGTGGACTGTGGCTTGGAGGGCTTCGCCATCGCAGCCCCAAGCCGATTGGATCAGCATGTTTGTTTGAAACAAATTATTTTTCAGTCTCTGCCTGTCATCCCCCAGGCTGATGATGACAAAGAAAAGCGCTCTGTCTTGATTGCATTTTAAACATTGGTTTAAGAGCGGCAGCCTATAAAGTTCCGTCCTTGTAACTTTGCATGCCGGAAAAAAAAAACAAAAAAACTGTTGGACCGATCGGATCTGTGAACCAGCGCACTTCGTCACGCACTTTGAAAAACAAGTTGTGCTGCAATGACACCGCAGCCACATGTGGCTTTCATAACCGCCATGTGTGTCGCTCTGTTTCCATGGGAAAGACAGCGGCGCGGCGGCATGGGCTCCTCCGAGAGAGAGCGGCCTGATGAAACTCGGAGAGCCTCCTGACCGAATCCCACTTATCAATCAACGTCGTCTGTCTGGAAGGTCGCAGGGTGGCTCCCCTCGGCACCCCTCCACACCCAGCAGGTGCTTATCCCCTCTGACAGAGGTGCATGAGTCAAGTGGCTGACATTAGAATAACAAAGGCGGACGGCGGCAGATTGGAGATGGCCGGGTTTCACAGGTGCTGCCGCGGCTAAATCCTGCCGATACAGCGGGGAGATTAGAAGAGTCAAAAGTGATCATGGGTAATTGGTTATCTCACCTCGAGCACCTCGCAGGGTCTTATCCTCCAGTAAGCCCCCTTATACTCTTGAGTGGACGGCTGCTTTGGTTGAGCTGGATGGGGGGGGGGGGCTGAAAGTTTTGGAGGCTTTGAAATGTTCATTTGAGAAACTGAAAGGAGTTGTGGCTTCTGCCTGGGCATGATGAAAGAGAAGGGATACAGTTATGCCAGCTAGCACACACACACACACACACACACACACACACACACATACACACACACACACACACACAGAGACACACACACACACACACACATCTTGATCCACTCAGGGGCTTCATGTTAGTTTTCATTATCAGCTCTCCCTCTTCACATAATTGAGCACAATACACGTTGAGTTGGGCTTGGAGTTCCACAGCGAGAACGGATGAATACATCATTAACCGTGACTTCCCACACAAACACAGTCCTTGGTAAACAGTACGGAGAGAGACGGCAGCCGCGCTTCCACTCCCGCAAACTATAGGCCTAATTTCATTTAGCCCCTCTCTTGCTCGCCGGTTTGAAAAACTTCCACAAAGCCTATTTAATTGGTAGTCCCAAAGACACAGAGACGGTGATCAGAATTAGCCTATATCACAGTGCCTTAATGAACGAGTGTTTTCCATCTAATTTAATCAATATTAGAATATCTGCCAATTACCAGCATTATTTTACTCTGAAAATCAGGAGCCTGCTCATTTATCGCGGCCTCATCTCACACTGGTTGCATTACAAATGTGATAACAATGGCTGATTTTGGATTTCACTCTTGAGAAAGAAGAAGAGAGGGCGGCGTCCTAATTATACTCCATTCAAAGAGCTGATGAGGTTTAACCGGCAAAGTTAATTAAAAACTTTATTTTTCCCATTCCCGGTCAAGATTAGAATCATGACGTTTGGAGTATTTAATCAAAAATGACGTTTTGCAATTCATTAAGAGCTCATTTGCATACATGTATATGTTAATTTGCGGGACGGGATTTCAATCACGCGTCTCCAGCAAAACTCATCACGGAGTTGTTTGTTTTGGGTTTCGTAGGTTAACCTCGGCGGGTGCATTGGACGGCTTGGTTGGGATTAAATCCTAATCTTAATTCTTTCCCCTCAACCCCTTTTACAGCCACAGATTAGAGCTGCGTATCAAATTTTCCTCGGATTCTGTCATTACCATACTTATCTGGCTGGTTTTTTTTAATTGGAGATACACAGGACATAAAGTTGGTGAATAGGTTTTCGGATGCTCTCAACTTGAGAGTGATTAGGCAACATGTCTGCTATCCTTATGGCTAATATACAGGCACTGGAGCCGGTAAAAACACTGTGACAGGGAGGGGAGAGAGAAAGAATCGCGCCTCATCTGCAAGTTTCCTTCACATTCTTTTTCTCCTTTCCCTCCCCGGCCCGCAAAGGGACTAGGAGAATCAATTAAAGGCACACATAGCAGAGAGAGACAGCAAAGCCTTTTAGTGCGTAGGTTAATGGTGAGTTATTGTATGAGAATGACTCTGTGAACATTGCTTAATTTCCCCTCCCTCCTTCCCTCCCGTCCTCTCTGTCTCTGTCCTCACTGTGGTTAATAGCTATTTTAAGAGCAATATGATGTATTACTCGGGGCTCTCTCGGGGGAAACCCGGGGGGGGGGGGCTCCTGTACTGAATCCATTTAAGACGCCGTGGCGATTCCACGGTCACACTCAGCCCTATTCAAACATAGCGCACCCCCGCCCGTACGCCCCAACCCCCCCCCCTCCGTCCCCTGAATTTAATGGCAAACGAACTACTCAGAGCTGTATTTAAATTCCGAGTGTTGGGCTGAGGATGAGTAGAACAGGCAGGTGTGCTATGGGCCCGTCCCCGCATCCATAGCTAATCATTCTAGCCCTCCTCACGTGAGGGTCCCTGGCCATTGTGAGATATGTCAAAAATTAGAAATGGCTCATTGTGACATGATGATACATAGATGCCAAAGAATGAATTGGTTTCTTCTGCTTCGGAGCAGAAGTCTACCAACAAGCTACAAATCGCACACGTTGGACGCATTGTGGCCTCGCTAAGTTGATGTGAAGAATGAAGCCCAGTGATGCCCAGCAGACACTGAGCAACATTAACATTCACATATGATGTGTCACCATATATGACAGTGCAGTGGCATATATGGCATGTTGAGCGATCAGTAGTTTCCAGTAGAGTGTTAGAGTGTCCGATGATGGTCAGAATCAGGCCCATGGCGTCATATATTTTGTGCTTTGGACTATTTCAGGAGACTTTTCCCTTTTCTTCTTTGAGACATCAATCTGTTCGAGGAACAGGTGTACTTGTGAGCCATGCTGTATGTTTACATTTTTTTTGTATTTGTTCTAAAGCACATGGAAAAAAGATTATCGAAATTATTATGAAAATGATTATAGAAATACTGGTTAAGCGTGCGCCCCATATACCAAGGCTCAATCCTTACTCCAGTGGCCGGGGTGCAATTCCAACCCTTGTCCTTTGCATTTTGCCCCCCCCCCCTTTAACTGTCTATAGCTGTCCTGTCAATCAAAAATGAGTCTTTAAAAAAAGACTGTGTAATTCAAAATGCGTTTTTTTTTTCTTTTTTTTAAAGGTGCAGAATGCACGTGTAAGAATGCATTTTCTCAATCATCTTTATTATTGAAAGTGATGCAATGCAACATGAATATACTTTTACACACTTTTGCTTGTTTTTTTGCCAAAGGACAAATTTCTATATTTGGGTTTTCTTCCCTCTCAGTGGTTTGAAGGGGGGAGTTGTTTTACATGTGTTGCCAGGGCGACGCAATTATGTTGCCACTGTCAATCTACCGTAATCAAACCCCACCTACCCAGTCCCAGTAAAGCAGATTAGCTGCGTTTTTGATTATTCAAATCTAATTTAATTAGATTTGAATAATCTGTTTCTTTTCTGTTTCTTTTCCTTAACCTTAATGTTGCTTGTTTTATATTTGCTCATCAATATTTACTGTTTTAGTAAAATACTCAAGAGAGAGACGTTAGAATTTTTCAGGTGCTTTAAACAAATCAAACAAAAATCCTCTATTTATCTCTAAGTTCTGTTGTTTCTAAGGTCCACCATGAATTGTCATGCTCAAGTATCAATTTGTCTAAATCCACCTTGACCCCACTTACATACCTAGTGAGCCCACAAGGGCCACAACCCTAAGGTTGAGAACTTCATATGGACATATGGAATTTGTGTTAATTTGTTGTAGCTTAAAAATGGTCATGTGCAAATACTAAGTATCGGTATTAAACACTCTAGTGAGAGCCAGATATTAACAACAAAAATGAGTGGATTTTTTGGCAAACGCAGGAACACCTTCAGTCACGCATGCAGACCCTTGTCACACACACACACGCACACACACACACACACACACACACACACACACACACACATGCACAGAGACATACTCATACAAAAGCGGGGGAATCCGGGCCCAGCTGTTTGGGCCTCCACACATGGCTGGTAGAGAAAGGGGGAGCGAAGGAAAGTAGCCCCCAGCAAGAGTACTCATTGAAGGATAAAGAGACCCAGGGAGGGTCCCTGAAGCCTGGGGGAGGTTTTAGCCAATTTATAAGTTTAAGCCCTGTGTGTGTGTGTGTGTGTGTGTGTACATGGGGAGAGTGTGCCTCCAGTACAAGCCACATCTTAGTGACCGTCATGTTTCTGTGCATATGTGTGTGCTCTGTGTGTGTGTTTGTGATCAGGGTTTAATAGTGGCTGCGGCCCCCCGGTCCCAGCCTTAGTAATGAATGAGCTATTACCCATCTGAAGAATGCTTGGCAGCGGCGGGCTGAGCTGGCGCCGCACACCAGGAGCCCGTTCCAACACGCGGCAGCGCTGCCATCATATTTAGGACTGGCGTTTGCCGTCATGCGAGATGGGGGCCAATGTGTGCTCTGCCCTAATTGTTTGAGTATACTATCATTAGCAGGCTGGCTTTCGATGAGTTTTTTTATCCCAGAGACAAGTGTTTGTTGAATGCTAACCAGGGTTACGCCGGTCAAAGGCATCCAGCGCTAACAACACGCAGAATGAATTTTCACACCTTCCTGATTAACCACACTGTAATGTAAGTGTATGATGACTTCTGTTCAGTCTAGACAGTGGACTTCCACCTGTTGGCTGCACATTTAATATCCGTAAGCATCCCCCCCACCCTCCCTCCCCCCCCCCAACCCTTGTTTAGGGTGGGGGTATAGGATCGAGGATGAAAAGCATTTAATGGTGCACGCATGAGAAGAAAAGTCGTGCTCTTTTTTGCACAAAACTTCTTTGTTATGCTCGAGGCAGGTTGGAAAATTGGGGGAACAAATCAGTTTAAGATTTACATTTTTTTCTGGTCTCATACAAAATGATGAAGGTTAAAATGAAACCACCCTCTGCCACACACACACACACACACACACACACACACACACCTATTCTACCGTGTTTTCATAATGCTAAAAGGAGGGTCTGAATGTGTCCCACAGCGGTGTGTGTGTGTGTGTGTGTGTGTGTGTGTGTGTGTGTGTGTGTGTGTGTGTGTGTGTGTGTGTGTGTGTGTGTGTGATAGGGGGTGTGTATGTGTGGGCATGTGCACTCGTTCACACACATCCACATGAATGAGTAAATGCATACATTGAGCACATTGGCAAAGGCACGCACACACGCCTCCCTGAATACCACACACATACACATTAAGAACACACACACGCACACACACGCACACACGCGCACACACACATAGAATGAGCGGGGGGGGGGGTGTTTCAGTAAAAGTTTGCTTACTTTGTCAATGTCATCATACTGCCCTCTTTTGTCAGCGAGAGTCAGAGAATGCAACAAAAAATAAAAATCTCTCCCTCTCTTCTCTCTCTACCTGTCGAGCAGCGTTTTACTTTAACTATCATTTAATGCTCCACTGAAAGGAGTCTTGTTTGTATTTAGCATTTTTTATATTACCACGTCTGCACACCTACAGTAGTTACCGGCACACAATGGAGAGAGTGTGTGAGCACAGAAAGGAAACTCATCTAATGACTGCAAATTAGAATGCAAGTGGCAAGGGAAAAAAAAAATTACCCTCTGCTCCGTGATTTAAATACAACCCTGGTTAAGTAATTGTAAATCAATAGCATATTGAGTTTTACATCCAGTCACTAACCTCTGTGGCTTTCCCGATCGGCCGGCACTGTCCTGGTGTCAATCACGTCGGCCGGTGGTCGTTTGAAGGCGATCGACGCCTCTGTCGCCAAGTCAAAAATAACGCTCGGACATGTGATTGTCTATGGGGATGTAGACTGTGGTGGCTGCAGAGTAGCATGGAGAGGCCTACAGGAAAGGTTCTTTTTATTTATTTTTTTATTTTACAGACAAGCATTACTTTATAATTAGTGTCTAAACTCAATTATAAGCCACAAATCATTTTGGTGATTAATCCTTCATTAAAGTGTATTCTAAAGTGTATTATTCTGAATTGTATGGGGTTTATCATAAGCACCAATCAACACCACCTTTACTGATACGTTATAAAACAACGTATTTGTCTGCATGGTGCAGCGAATGACTGCAGTCCAATGCAACAGCCCTGCAATAAACCCTATACTAATGGAATAATGTTCTGTTTTTGAGCACTTTAAAATGAAGCAATAAGGACTACAGCAAAATATTTTCTGCGTAGATTATGGAATTATTTTCTGCATCAATCGAATACTTGTTTGGCCTATCAAATGGGAAAAAAGAAACTGGGAGGTGTGGTGGCTGTCAGCTGTCTGCACCACATATTACGATGCAGATGTTCAGTTTTATCCTCACGCCTGACTCCCAGCAAAAGTCATCAAATTCTCAACTAAAAGGACGCCCATCAGGGTGCTTTTACTGTCCTCAAATGGGTGAAATTAAATGGGTGGATCAGATTTGACCCAAACAGCACTTCCATTCGCTTTTTTGCAACTGGAATAATTTGAGTGCAGAAATGCACAAATTCCCCTCAATTCTAGTCAACTTCTTCTAATATTGATAAACAATAGATTCCATAAACTTCTTTTTTGTCATTGTACTGTGTCTGGTTACCCTGAAACATGGTCTCTTGTCATGTCACTCCTGCATGATGCTTCAAATAAATAAGTAGATAGATTGCAATAAATGGTAAATCATTTAAGAAAGCTGACTTTGAAAATATATATAGTGTGGGTTTGTATTCAATTCTTCATCATTTGAAAATAATTTGAATTTGGTGAATCTCTGGTCCATTGGCTTCATTCTGAGGAAAATCCTTTATTTCATGTCACAGGAGTGAGAACATGTCATCACACTCGCGGCTGAGGAGGCTGTCAGTGGCTCACTGCAGGGAAGAGTTTTATAGAGAAGGGCTCCCCTAGTGGACACGTCCGGCACTTCCCTTCCCTCCCTTCACAGCTCAATCTCCCACATTACAGAGTCACTGCTGCTCTCACTCTTTTCCACATGTGTTCTTTTGACTGGGGGAGAGAGTGGTGGATTACGCTTTTTTTCTTCTGACCCTAAAATCCATCCGAACGGTGGCGTCAATCAGCAGAGCCTTTAAAGCGGTCCGAGGCTTTAAGGAGGCATTGATTGAAAGCTCCAGGAAAGGAGTAAAGGATGACAGCGAGGAGCTGCTGTCCTGCCTCCACCTCATATGGGGTCAGTCACACTTGTTGGAAATGTTTTGATGCAGGAAGTCAGAGAGAAGCCAGACACGCAATCACCTGAGGTGTTCCAGTCCCACAAACTTTGTCTTCAGTCCCTCAGCGGTCCCTGTAAGTTCCCAATCCTCTTACTGGTCATTGCTTCCTGGGCCGCTAATGCCATTTCAAATCAAATCCACATCGGTTTATCCACTTAAGAGGACAATGGCTCCCATGAGCTTTCTGCTGGGATTCCACTGAGTGACCCCAGAGGGGAGGGTGCTGGGGGGCTCCAGGCAGGGATGCTGATTTGCTTAGGGAGGGTGGGTGCTTTATTTCACCATGTCTTAACTTTTTATAATGTCATTGGAAAAATTCAGATTTGGGATCAGGAGAATACCTTGAAAGGTGTAAAACCTCATACCTGTTTTCTAGTTCGGACAATAATAATAGCCGCCTGTATTTATATTCATAGTACATATTCACCTGTAAACTCTGTAAACCATTAGTATATTATGTTCATTGTACACATCTGTAAAAATTGTATTTATAGTAATATCCACCTATATATTATATTCAGTACATTTCCAGCTGCAAATCTTGCTCACAATACTTATCTATATTTTATATTCATAGGACAAACCCATCTGTAAAATTCTGTTTATATTATTATTCATTCCCATATTTATTCACTTATGCACTTATGGAACCATTGTATATATCCTGCACTTACTGCTATTGCACTTCTGGTTAGACCCAAACTGCTTTGTGTTGCCTTGTACCTGTATATGTGTAATGACAATAAAGTTGAATCTAATCTAATCTAATCTAGTTTGGACAATAAATTCAGATGTCGGTATTTTCAAAGATCTGGGTTACTAATCCCACTGAAACTGCAAATGTTGACTAACTCGCGAGAGAAGCAAGTCATCCGAGATCCACCCTCGGGTGGTGTCCACGTCGTTGTTACCCAGCCAATGGGCCCGGGTCTGGTGGAGCCACCATGTTATTAGGCTTTTAAATCAATACAGACATAACACTGTATGTAAAAATATTTAACAGCTATTAATTCAGCTCAATTACCAATAATATATACATCATTTACGGTTGACATTTGCCATTTACCCCTGTGAGATCACATTTCGGATCAGATGCTCATTTTCGTTTTTTGTGAGAAAACAAGGAAATGCAATTATAAAAAAAGGTTGAAAAAAATGTGTAAACAAGTTATTTTTGTCATTATTATTTCTTTCTTATTTCTTAGAACCTAAACAGAAAGTGCTTGAAGTGTAACGATTGTGTAACAATAGCATGAGTAGAAAGACAACATAGTTTCATTGCACCTACACATTAACACACTTGAACACCTTGGGTGTAATAGTTACTTGTAGGGGGGGTGGGGGTGTACCGTGTGCAGTCAAATCAAGAAATCAAGTTATTTTGTATGTTCCTCACAGAAAATAAGCTGAGGCCAATAAGTTTGAGTTACAAGAAATGATAAGTATCATAATTTTTCTTTTAGCAAACATTAAAAACGAGTCCCACAGACCTGAACACCACACAAGGGTTAAGGCTGAAGAAAACATAAATATATATGTATATATATATATATATATACACACATAAAAGTAACTTCCATCAAAGACTTACAAGAGGATATGCATTTTTGCTATTTGTACCGTATGATGGTCGTTTCAAATACAGACAATTGATTGGCTATTTGTATCAAAGCAGACCACGACTCAATAAATGAACACTTTGACCTGAAGAGAGACTCTTCATTTCTTTTTTTTACACCTATTTAAACCCACACAAGCTCCATCTATGCTTTTCATCCTGGTCTGGTGTTTAGCTGCAGGTCTGGGTTGGTTTCCTTCCTGTGCAGTTGTTCTTTGTACTCTTTGTAAGTACAACGAGAGCTACTCAGACAAAGAGTCCTATTCCTCGTATATGTCGGCATACTCGGCCAAAGGAGGAGATTCTGATTCTGCTTTCAGGAGGGGAATGCATGCAGAATCTCCCTTTCCTCTCACATTCTGTCCAACACACGCAGTTTTCCTATGCTGGTTCAGAGTTAGTCAGATGAGAGATTAATTGATCCAAAGATCGATACTGCTCTCATACTGTATGTACTTGCTACAACACAAAGACTGCTTCAGGGGAAAAGAGTTAAAGCTCACATGTTACTGTATATCCATACAAAAAGTGTAGAGGTTTGTGGTTTTCCAGGGGGGCTATGTACCTTTACTGAAGTCTCTCAAAGGGTGTTCATCATTTTGTAATGAACCAGAATTTTCCTCCCTGGCAGGTTGAGCCAAGTTTAGCTGCGGGTTTCATAATCTCCTCCATTACAGAGGATGTAGGGACATCTAAAGTCCAACACTGGTCTTTTCTCACAGGAATACGTTCCTACTCTCTGAGTGGATCTTTTAACTGTCTTTGAGTCATCCCAGGGCCTGGCTATTGCCCGAGGCACATCTCGGACATTGATGGTACATGAGTGAGGGCTCTCAGAGACCTTGTGGTCTAAAGAGCTTCGATAAGAGAGTTCAAGGATCAGCCAAAGGCCTCTCAACATCTCCGCTCTCTCTCTTCTGTTATTATCAACTCGTGCTTTCTGACACATAATACGTCAAACAGAATTCAAGCATTTATGCGCCACCTTCTATGGTGGGCAAAGTCCTTCACAAGGAAAGCTGTTGGACACGGAGCCCTTTGCAGACGGCGCCCGCCATAGACAAAAGGGGCCTCTCCTCCGCTGTCAAGATAACGCCAAAGCAGCTATTGTAAAGTCACAAGGCTATTGTGTAGACGATTTCTCTTCTGCCGGGTTGCAAAAAAAAAAGGCCCGCAAAGTACAGTAGGCACACTCCGGCACAACACACAGACACACAAAGACGACAGAGAATGTGACAGAATTGGACGCTTCTACTCTTCTGAAGACCTAGAGACGGACTGGGGGTGGGGGAGGGGTGGTGGGGGGGGGGGGGGGGCGACAAAAAGAGGAGCGTTTCAAAAAAACACTTCTGACGCCCAGATCAAGGCACTGAGGAAAAAGAAAAGCGTGTGTGTGCAGAGAGGAGAAAAAGAAAAAAAAATCATAAAGGGTGAGTAAACAAGCCGGAATGGAGTGAGTGGTTGAGCGAAGCGGGGAAAGAGAGGTGTCATAGCATCTTAACCACGTCCACCAGGTGTCTTTTCCCGCCGCTCAGACGAGGCCGGGTTATCGCATGGCAGGAATTGACTTTTCTCTTGGTGTTGCGGAAGGCCGGCAGGTGTTTGCGCGGCGCGAGGCGAGGCAGCTGCAGCAGAGTGAGGAGATAACAACCAGGAAAACAAGACCCCCCCCCTCCTCTTCCTCCTCCTCCACATCCTTGTCTTCTTTTCTTCTCTTTTGGTATTTTTTTTTTCAGTGAGGGTTTTTTTTCTCAGGTCGGCGACAAACAGACAAACCCACAAGGTCGCCTCATTTCTTTTTCTCTGCGCAGAATGGAAGAACCCGTACGTCCAACCCCGGCGCTCTGCAGCCCTCCCCCCCAGGTGCTTGTGGGGCCGACAAACTGGAAGTAGCACTTTGACTTCTTTTGCACTTTGTTTTCTAAACTTTTACCCCTCCTCAGCACAGCGGGTCATTGGGACTGTGCCTGCTTGTGTGTATGTGTGTGTGTGTGTGTGTGTGGTGTGTGTGTGTGTGTGTGTGTGTGTGTGTGTGTGTGTGTGTGTGTGTGTGCGAGTGTCCTGAGCTCATAAGAAATTACGTTTTTTTTTACAATCACTTGGCACTCATTTTCAGAACCTTGATGTCATTTTTCAAAACTCTAGACACGGTCATCACTTGTAACCCAGGCTCTCTAATTTTCAGGACATTCATATTTTTAAAGAAAGCTTGCACGTGCACAATAATGGGTTCAAAAAAGTCCTTGATTGTGAAATACCATTTAAATGTTACTTTAGATCCTTTACACACAAGCTACCCGTAGTTTCACTGTGTCAGTGTTTGTACAATTTACATCCCTGTAAACGCACTGCAGTAGTAGAGAGAATACTGCAGACACAGTGGAATCAATCAGAAATGTATTACAGTACCATCACAACATGCAGTAGCTTTATTTGAATCAGAGCTAAAGAATTAGCTAGGAAATAGAAAAGAAAAGACAGTACTGTAAAAACATCAAATGCAGTGTTCCTCAACTTGCTTGTACTGTAAAAAGCAAAACAAAGAAGTGATCAGTGTACTTCTACATCAACTTCATCAACTGTGTCATGTGGATTCGGCCTAAGGTTCTCATCAAATATATATATATATATATATATATATATATATATATATATATATATATATATATTATTATGCATACAGTGCAGTGTCAATACTGTAAATGGTCTTACAGTAAAGGTGGTACACGGGACCATAGAAACAGTGTCTCATAAAGAGTAGTACACAGTAAAGAATGATGATGAAATATTACATCCATATATAATGTAGTCTAATATTGTTTCTGTTTCCATACAACTACAGTTACTCATCCTTTTGAGCAGTTGTATCCATTGATATTTATCTGAAATGTAACGTGTGAATTTCTTTTTGAAGTAGTAGTACTTTGATGTTAAGTTGTGTCATATTGAACAGGTGATTTTTGTTAAATGAACAAACGTGCATTATGATCAGTAGTTGTGAGTTTTGTGTCTAGAGTTTTGAAAAATGACATCAAGGTTCTGAAATTAGTGTCAAAAAGATGGAACATAGACTTCCTTATTACGCATGTCATTTTCAACATCATTTACTTGTTCATAAATTATACATTTCCTACATTCTGTGTGGTTGTACACCATCACTCCCATTTTGTCTTCAGAGCAATGATGCAATATTGATTTTCTTACTTTCCCTTTCTTGTGATTATGGGCAGCAATAATAATAAATAAAAACAGAAATACCAGTAGAATATTAGTGTTGAGAGGGCAAATTTTTGAATTATTTTCCTCTTATGTATCAGCACGTGTGTGTCATTTGCTGGGGGTTGTGGGGTATGTGTGTGTGTGTGTGTGTGTGTGTGTGTGTGTGTGTGTGTGTG
>NC_045752.1:25742142-25747807 GCF_008692095.1 Etheostoma spectabile
TGTGTGTGTGTGTGTGTGTGTGCGTGTGCGTATGTGTGTTTGTGTGTGTGTGTGTGTGTGTGTGTGTATGTGTGTGTGTACGTGTGTGAGTGTTCAAATCAAGTTATATTTGAAAAAGTTCTAGGCTGGCAAGTCAAACAAAAACACGGAAACATTGTAAAGGTTTCAAAATATTATATCCAACATAAAAAAATGCTTTTTGGGGGGAAAATAAATTATTATCAAAGCATTACTTTTGACTAAAAAACAATTCGACTCAAGACCTAGTTCATGTCTAATAAAGGGAGCTATATGTATTTTTAAAACAATATAATATGAATTCCACAAGAGTCAGAAGCTAAGTTCTCTCAGCTGGGATTTGTAGTCATTCTAAATGCATTTAGCGACCGCCATGCTAGCTTTAGCTAAGGCTCAACCTGGCTGTTTCACACTGTTCTACTCTAATTCACTTTTTCCATTTCTTTTTTCATCATTTCAGTTCATTTTTTTGGCATATAGTATTCTGCTAATGCCTCATTTATGCCAACAAACTCCATTTTCAAGATGAGGGCAGATAACTCCTGTTAGGATGTGACACCATGAATTAAATTGAATTGAAATAACAATAAAAAAGATGTTATTGCAAGTACAGACAAAGAAATAGAGAAACTAAAACCAAACTAACGCTGGCCTTGGTCATTTTCACCTTTGTTTTGGCTAACTTGGGGTTTTTAGACCATTTCACTTCACAATTATATAGGCTATGTTTCAATAAGGTTTAAAAAAGGTTTTGTGTGCTAATAAAAAAAAATCTCAAAAGGTCACACTCAAGTCTAAATGAACGTCTTTTGACTTTTTAGGACAGAACAGACAAATTCTAGAATTTACAAAAGTCATCTGGAAGTCCCAGCAGACGTGACTTCATGCACTGCAGGTAAGATGAAAAACATACCCCCCCCCCCCCCCCCCCCCCCCCCCCCCATTTGTGTTCAGACTGTGTTGCCGCTTTCCCCCCGTGAATATGCTCTGTACTCGCTGATAGAATTACACCCAGATTCCACTTTTGATCACAGAGGGGAGGCAACAGTAACACATAATGAATACAGCCACCTAATAACCAGATGCTGGAAACACTCTTCACACAATTTAGCCGTTTTGCAATCAAATGGGAGTCTCTCGGGGGCAAATTCTCTTAATAGTGCAGTGATACAAATTGACCGCGCTAGAGGAACGGCAACTCATCAGACTTTAGCTTTCCTGGGTACAACAGCCAAAGCAGAAACAATCAGCAATATGCAGTTACTGCACTGTTCCTGGAGTTTTTTTTGTCTTTTCGGCTGACCTGAAACGACAAACTCCTACCTGTGAGAGCCCAACGTGGCTGAACACACGCCTACCTGCAGCACGGCAGACTAACAGCTGCTCTCTTCTGTGGACGCGGCGGCGGCGGCACAACACCCTGAAAGATCTCGTGCTGGCTCTGTTTCAGCGGATGATTTAAGGCAAATAAACAGTCACCCTTTCCTCATCCTTTCATTGTTTTATTTTTTAACGCAGTCAGTGCATTCTCTGAACGCCAATCCAAGATAATTGATACATCTTTCTCTCCTTTTTCCTTTTTTCCCTCATAGCAAAGGCAGTTCAATTATTCAATCTCTTCACTGCTGAAAGAGAGAGAGAGAGAGAGAGAGAGAGAGAGAGAGATCCTATATGCCACAAAGCCTTAACGCACACTGTCACTGTTAATGGAAGGAGCAATCAAATATTTTACAGAAAACCAAATATGCAGATGTGTCGGCAGCAATTTAGCGAGACATATTTTCAAGTGAGAGATCCGAGGAAGGAGGGGAGGAGAGAGAGAGGGAAAAAAAAAGGGAAATGATACCCGGGAAAAATTGAATGAGACGTTTGATGAATATTGGCCCATTGTTCCCGGGGATGCGAGTCGCCCCGTACTTCAGGCCATCGGAAGAGGAAATAAGTCAAGCTCCTCTGAGCGCGGGGTGTGGCACGGCGGCATTAAGTGGCGTAATTAATAGTATTCTCACATATCTGGAGAAGTTATTAGGTTGCACGGGAGAGAAAGTCGCACCTAAAGAGGCTCTTGAATTGCACTCCAAGATTTGTCACTTCCAGCAGTCGTTTAATAGCTCATTTGAAGCTGTTGACCCCAGTTAACAGAACAAGCCCATTTAAGCTTTTAGTGAATTAGTTCAGATTTAAATGGGCTGAATGAAATCCCGCTCTCCTGTGCCCGTCCGCACACACACACTCACATATGCATGCACACACGCATGCACACACGCATGCACGCACACACACACAAATAAATACACAGGGCCTTTTGATCTCAAACGTCTCCAGTTAGCCTGTTATTTGCAGTTTATCATTCAAAAAAAAAAGGAATAACGGCATTAAAAGTCATTACAGAACATTCTGACATTTAGCTTTTTCTTCATCAATTTCATCCACAAAAACTTTTTCGCCCATATCCATTCCCTCATATCTACCTGCAGAACATTTAATGTACAGATAAAAGAAATAAAAAGATAGTCTTTGATAAGCCTCCATTGTAACCTGAAAATATCAGCAAATGTCACATGGTGGGGAAGGGGGGGGGGGGGAGAGAGAGAAAGAATAACGCGAAATAATACACTTGAGGAAATATTTGCCAATCTAAAAATTTCATATAGCAAATGTTAGCTGTGAAACAGTGGACTAGAATCCAATTAAAGAAACTCTCGCAACGGTTTGGAGGATTTTCACAGGAATGCCGGCAACTGGAGATATCGGTGCATATATTATAACTGCGGCCGACTTAATTACACCGGAGAGAAGCAAGAGGTAGAGAGAAAAGAAAGAGATGTGGGCAAACATGCAGGAATGGAGGTGTGGATATATATATATATATATATATATATAGATATATATATATATATATATATACATATTTTACACCGATAACTCCAAAGATGAAAAAAAAATAAGAAATCTGGAAGACACTCACCCTGCTTCAGCTCCTCCATCTGTCTCTGCTACACACAACACACACACACACATGCACACAACACACACACACACACACACACACTGCACACACACACACACACACACCGCCAGGTTGAAGGGGTCTCTTCTCTTTTCTGGTTCTGGTCCTTCTAGCCTGAAAACGTTCTATTGGAGAAACTTCTCTCACACACACACACACACACACACACAACACACACCACCACACACACACACACACACACACACACTTTTCTGCTGTCTTAACCAAAAGAAATATAAACAGACTTCCAATGTACCTCCTAAATTCCGCCTCAGAAGTTTGTACGCGACACAAAAAAAGCTGCATTTCCCCCCTGTGTGAATCAATTTCTTTCTTTTCTTTGCTTCTTTTTTTTCAGTGGTAGAGAAAAGGGGGGGGGGGGGTTGTTTTATGCTTTGCACATAAATGTGATGCATAGACTCTTGCTTGCTCGTATCTGCCTGCATTGTATGTGGGCGGGTGTAAATCCTCATCTTCCTGTATATCCATTAGTAATGCAACACTCTAAAAATAAAGTGCGCCCCGGCGTATCAGTGCCTATGAACATGTTGCCTGTGTAATCACATTTTATATACTTCTTTTTTATCTGTCGATGGGAGAGAGAGAGAGAGAGAGAGAGAGAGAGAGAGAGAGAGAGAGAGAGAGAGAGAGAGGAGGGATGGAGGGGAGTTTTGCAGGTGGTGCTGCAGCTCTGCATGGGTGCATAGATGGCCGTGATAGGCCAATTGTGAACACCGGGGTCTTACCTTCTAACCCAAAACTAGCATTACACCCGCAAGATGGACTAGATCGTGAAAGGTGAGATAAGTCCCTCTTTTTTTATCCCCTTTCTCCTCCATCCCTGCATCCTCTCCTCTACCTCTGTGCTGCACTGACACAAATCAGCATGCTTAGAATAAACTGCATAAGTTATCAGCTCCTTGGAAAGCAACGCACAAGGGGAGAGCAGCAGCGGAAAAAAAAAAGAAGGAGACAGAGAGAGGGGAGACTTCTATCACTTAATGAAAAATAGCTTCCCTTTTGGACAGAACTTCATAGGGCTGCAATCAAGCCCTGGCCCCCACTTCTTGACGTGCAATCCAGGCAAATCAAGTCAGCATCTATTAATAATATTTCCCTGGCTCCTTTCATTCCAGCGCGTGTCCTACCACTGTCAACGCTGTGATGGAGCACTGCCTTTATCTCCACCCTGGCCTGCTCTGTCACAGTGATAAACAATTCTAACAAGAATCAGAATAAAGATCTCCCCAGTAGACTCCCGGAGATAGAGGGGGCCCTTTTTTCTCATTTTCTAGACGGCAAAATTTAATCTAGTGCCTAGCCCCCCCCTCCCCCCTTCCAACCCTCACACCACATCCACACACACATACCCCACCCAAATTCCCCATTTCTTCTCCCCTCCCTTGTTCCTCCTTCTTCCTTCCCTACCGCCCTCCCCGTCTTTTTTTCTCCTCTTCCTTCTTCCTACTCTTTTTTTTTTTTTTTTTTTTTTTTTTCAAGCGTCATATTCAAAGAGATGCAAATTTTCTCTGAGCCGGGACCTGATGGAGTTGGAGCGGGAGTGAATGTCAAAGGAGGTGGAGGAGTGGAGAGGAAGGAGTGTGCGTGCCGTGCGTTGCGTGCGTGCGTGCGTGCGTGTGGGTGTGTGGGGGGGGGGGTTGGGTGTAACTCAATTACTCATTGGTCAGTCCGACACTTAATCAGTTGATCAATTAAATTGTTAGGAAAAGGTGAGGCTTGTGTCCTAACATCTGAGGCAGGACACTGACTCACCTCCCCGCAGGAAGCAGCAGCGTCAC
Source organism: Etheostoma spectabile (assembly GCF_008692095.1). NCBI lineage: Eukaryota > Metazoa > Chordata > Actinopteri > Perciformes > Percidae > Etheostoma > Etheostoma spectabile. The sequence continues at coordinate 25,746,970 of NC_045752.1, forward strand.
AGCGAGCATCACGTTAGCATGAAAGTGGGTGCTTGCTTCTTTTCTGCATATATCATATTTTACCTACAGCGTCAACATGTAGACGGTGAAACAGGTGGAGGTGATTAAATACTAAATGTGACATTGTAAGCACAAATGTGAAAAGCAAAAGGCTGGTCAAGTGAGTTTTGCAAAGGGAATTCATCTGCTCGGGGTCGATCATCTGCTAAAGGTCAACATTTGTGGGGAATGCACTTGTTGAGAAGATGGGTGCACTCATGTTTGAAGTAGGAAGACGGAGACAGGCTGTGTTTTAGCCTAGCTTAGCATCAGGACTACTGGCAGACTGCTACCAGAGACGGTTTAGAACCGAGACGCACCAACTCAGACTAGTTTTCTGTATCTGTGTCACGTGGGCTGAGTGTGTTTGATCCCAACGGGAGAAGTGACCGTGCTCATGAGTGATTATTTCGCCCGTAAAATGTTGCAACCATTCTTCACAAGCCACACATCTCTTGAACATTCTGACTCTAAAATTGCGTTTTACGTCAGAATAAAATGAACTGTTTCTGTCTCAGGACCGAACTCCCACGAGATCTGGCAACACAGAGATGCTAACGTCAGCTAGCGTTCAACAGGGCCCTAACAAAACTTATTTCTGTGATGCTAAATATGTCTTGTAGCTGTGTGAATATCAAATGTTAGCAAAGAAAATATTAATAAATTATACAAATATAACTTTTCATTCATCCACACGACGTTCACTTCACTTTCAAGCATTTAAGTTGCGCATGCGTCAGTTTACAACAAGTAGCATACAAGATGCTAACGAGAGACTTCTGTAATGTCAATACAGTAA
>NC_045752.1:25747817-25750682 GCF_008692095.1 Etheostoma spectabile
GACCTACTTAACCAAGCTGGTTCACTGCTAGCTTAGCTACAAGTTAGCATCAAACACAACAATGCCATTCTGAGCTAACGTTAGCAATCAAACAATCATACATAGCTAACACGTTTTGGAAATGATTTCCATCTTCTGTTATTGTTTGTAATGAGAAAGGTTTATTATTTTATGGATTTCACAAATTTCAGTGTGACACGTTATGCTGCACACCGTTTAAATCTGAGCATCGGAGAGTGGCGCGTTGCTTGAAATGCGTGAGGATCTTTGATGATACCAAACCTGGCAACTTTACCGTACCTTGGCAACCTCACCATGACATAGTTTCAGTAAACAAATGGTCATTTTTATACATTTTTTACACATAAAGCCAGCTTTACATGTTAACACATTTTCATTTCAACTCAGTACTGAAGGAGTGCCGAGCTGAGCTTGGAGGAGTGAAAGCAGGATGAAGCTTGATGACATCAGGAAGGAGAGCGAGGAGACCTGGAGCATAGGTGGCAGGCAGAGAGGCCCTTTCTGGCTCATCACCTCAGACAGGAAGTGACAGCTGGGAATGGCCCGCAGTGGACGAGGTGAGGAGGCATTGATCAGACCGGCCGGCGTGAAAAGCTGCAGGTCAGCGGGATGAAGCCAAGCTGGCACTTATTTATTTCACCAATGCTATTTACAGCATTGTTTAACATGAGGTGGTGTTTAGTCAAATATCACACTGCACTCCTCACGTTATACATATTTTGTCTCTATTTTTAGTGCACTCTCCACTGTTGACTTGAAATAGCAGCTGACAGCAGGGCTGTAGTCAAGTCCACCTTTGTTGAGTCCAAGATAAGTCCAAGACCAAGACTAGTGGACACCGAGTCAATTCCTAGTCCGAATGAAAGACCGTCAAGACGGAGACAGAAAAAAAACCTCTTCTTACCACTTACTTACAGTAAATGTTAATTTATGTGATGTGAGAGACAGTTTTCATTTTCAGATGACCATTTTTGCTTTAGTATTTGTAATAGTCAAAAACTGCAGAGGAACACACTAAAGGATCACATTAGGCCGTGTATTTTACATTAAGTATACAATGGAAATGATACCATTCTTTTTTTGGCCATTTTCAACCTTTGTTTTGATAGGACAACAGAAGACATGAAAGGGGAGGGGGGGGAAATGACATGCGTCAAAGGGTCACAGGTCGGAGTCTAACCCGGCCCCCATTTTTGAGGAGTAACCCTCTATATATGGGCCCCCCCTCTACCAACTGAGCTATCTGGGTGCCCAGAATTGAAACCATTCTAAACCCTCTGAGGTCAAGGGGCATCTTCTTAAATTCACCTTTGTGTGTAAATGTGTTTCATATCAACATGTTCTGTTATGGTTTCGGTGTTTTGTCTTATTTTGGTAGTCTGTCATGCCTTTTGCTCTCTTTCCTGTTTTATTTTGACGGTCTGGCTTTCTGTCTTGTCTTGTCTTTTGCTTTGTATTTGTAACCGTTTTTGCCTGCTGGTTCCCAGGACTCCTTTGGTTTTTTGTGCATTTTGTACATTGTTGTACGAATTGTACACGCCTGTGCCTCTTTCGTCCTCAGAGGGTTAAACTTATTACTTGTCCTGAAGAATTCACAGTACAAAGAGCTCGCTGACTTTACGTCTGTGGCCATAATGAAACTGGTCGATGCCTGATGATGGAGTTGTATGATGCAGCCGGGCCTATGCCAATGTTGATGACCGTTCTAGATGGATTATGAATCAATACCTGTTTTCTTGAGGAGGGCTCTTCATCACTTGTTTTGTTTTGATAGAGGAGTACTTTACAACAAAAGCAGACAGTGCTGGACTTGGTTGAGACCAACTAGGATAATAGGGAAGTCCAATGGCCAAGTCCGAGCCAAGTCTGAGTCCAACTACTAACAAGTCCAAGACATGGTCAAAACTTCAGTAGTAAGTGCAAGTACATTAGGTTTAAATAAGCAAAACTACAGAGAGCCATATGAAAGTGCTGCTTTAAGAAGAGAAGGAAACCTTGGGGGGAAGATGCGTAGGCCTGATGCATGGGCCCGTCCTGATGTCAACAGGGAGCTCATTCCATCAGCAAACAGTCTGGGTTTTGTTGAGTGAGTAGTTGTCCCTGGCTGTGAGGGGGCAGCGAGCGGAGTAGGTGGGTTGGAGTATAGGGTTTTACCATGTCCTGGATGTAAGCTGGGGCTGATCCGTTCCTGGTCCTGTATTTAAGACAAGTCCGAGAAAACAGAAAAGTACTATAGTACTATGGCCCTGGCTGGCAGGGTCGCAGGCACACAGGACAGACTCTGAAAGTTTAAAAATGTACCCCGCATCCCTCTACTTTCCCAATGACAGCGGTGATGGCAGCATGCTTTAGTAATGCTAATGACCAAAGCACAGGTGGAAAAGCAAAGACATCCAGGTGAGTTGTGGTAATCTAAGCCTTAAACTGTTCATCTGCACTCAGGTGGTGACACGAGGTGAGCAGGACCAACAACTCCCATTTCTACTGGCCTTGTTTACAGCACCCATAATTAAAGAAAGTAATTTAATAATAATCAATGATTTAGTTGGCATTTTTTCTCCGTCTGCTCAGCCATTTTTTTTTTATCTCTGCTCCCTTGAGCTACCCATTTCTATGTCAATCAAGGCATACAAATGAAAAAGATTTCCAAGAAATTATCATGTCCAAAGTTAAGTTTTTCTTCTCATCTACATCCCAGCAGAATGGCCAGGACTGAGCAGGACTTTATTGGCATTCGTATTTAAAGATCCCATGACAAGGAAATTTCACTTTGCGAGGTTTTTTAACCTTAATATGAGTTCCCCCAGTCTATCTATTGTCCCCCAGTGGCTAGAAATGGTGATA
>NC_045752.1:25750692-25752124 GCF_008692095.1 Etheostoma spectabile
GAGCCCTGGGTATCCTGCTCTGCCTTTAAGAACATGAAAGCTCAGATGGGCCAATCTGGAATCTTGCTCTTTATGAGGTCATATAAGGGAAAGGTTACCTCCCTTTCTCTGCTTTGCCTGCCGAGAGAACTTGGCCCCCTATAGAGAGAGAGAGACATCATGGCTTCGGGGCAGACATCAACCCCCCCCCCCCTCTCTCTTCCTCAAAAGTACAGAAACAGAAATGGCTCATACTAAGGAAAGCTCATTGTGGGACTGGCTCTAGAGGCTGTAGTTCTGCCCAAGGCGAATTTTGGGAAAGAGACTTCAGATACAGTATTAGGGGACCACTAAGGTCTATATAAAAGATACTTCAGATGCAGTATTAGGGACTACTAAGGTCTATATAAAAGAGACTTCAGATACAGTATTAGGGGACCACTAAGGTCTATATAAAAGAGACTTCAGATACAGTATTAGGGGACCACTAAGGTCTATATAAAAGAGACTTCAGATACAGTATTAGGGACCACTAAGGTAAAGAGACTTCAGATACAGTATTAGGGGACTACTAAGGTCTATATAAAAGAGACTTCAGATACAGTTTTAGGGGACAACTAAGGTCTATATAAAATCATCCAAAGAGCACCATGTTATGGGACCTTTAAGGTTCATCATGATTGAAAAAACTGCTAGAGTTGCATGCATTAAATGGATTTATGAGAGTACGCATTTATAAGATTATGAGGAAATGTACGTATAGGATTTGAACATTTCTAACTTTGGCATCTCCCAGATGTAAAATAAACAAACCCATATAAACTGCACCAATCCCCACGCAGATTGACTGATTTTTTAATAAACGCAAAAAGAAAAAAAAAGTATATGAAGTAAATAAAAACAATTACAACATCAGAACGATGTATATATGCCATAAATGGAACATTACAGACATCAATGGTTTGTAAAGCAGTTAATCAGTGACTACATTTTAAAAACCACCCCTCTGAATTACTGGACATACTAAAGGGTAGGCTGTTCTTTCTTGTTGTTTTATCCTTAACTACTGTAAACGTCCGGTCTCCTGTCCCTGCTCGGAATGCAGTTTTCCTTCTCTATGATGCTCCATTGTGCTGTACAGCCCATCATGAGGCAGCGCCGAATAGGAAGAAAGAGAAGCGAGGTTAAGATGGATTACATGTGAACAGATCTGTGGCAGGCGGAGTTAAAGCCATGTGTGCCAGTGCAGGCGGGGAGAGAGTGGGGGAATGTCAGGAAGAATGGGACAGCCACGGAGGGAGGAGGGAGGGAAAAAGGACATGCGAGAGATGAGACTGCTGGGGGGGTGGGGGGCGTGCAGTAAATAAAAAAAGGGGACCGAGGGTGAAGAAGGAGGAGTCTGCAGTCAGGAGGAAAGGACTTGGGAGGGGGGCTGCCAACCTATCCATCCACC
>NC_045752.1:25752149-25758023 GCF_008692095.1 Etheostoma spectabile
GGTTCAACAGGGCCCTAAAAAAATTATTCTTGTGATGCTAAATATGTCTTGTAGCTGTGTGAATATCAAAGTTAGCAAAGAAAATAATAAATTATACAAATATAACTTTTCATTCATCCACACGACGTTCAAGTCACTTTCAAGCATTTAGTTGCGCATGCGTCAGTTTACAACAAGGAGCATACAGATGCAACGAGAGACTTCTGTAATGTCACATACAGTAAAAATGGACCTACTTAACCAAGTGCGTTCACTGCTAGCTTAGCTACAAGTTGCATCAAACACAACAATGCCATTCTGAGCTAACGTTAGAAATCAAACAATCATACATAGCTAAAAGTTTTGGAAATGATTTCACTCTTCTGTTATGGTTTGTAATGAGAAAGGTTTATTTTTTATGGATTTCACAAATTTCAGTGTGACACGTTATGCTGCACACCGTTTAAATCTGAGCATCGGAGAGTGGGCGTTGCTTGAAATGCGTGAGGTCTTGATGATACCAAACCTGGCAACTTACCGTACCTTGGCAACCTCACCATGACATAGTTTCAGTAAACAAAAGGTCCTTTTTATACATTTTACACATAAAGCCAGCTTTACATGTTAACACATTTTCATTTCAACTCAGTACTGAAGGAGTGCCGAGCTGAGCTTGGAGGAGTGAAAGCAGGATGAAGCTTGATGACATCAGGAAGGAGAGCGAGGAGACGGAGCATAGGTGGCAGGCAGAGGGGCCTTTCTGGCCATCACCTCAGACAGGAAGTGACAGCTGGGAATGGCCCGCAGTGGACGAGGTGAGGAGGCATTGATCAGACCGGCCGGCGTGAAAAGCTGCAGGGCAGCGGGATGAAGCCAGCTGGCACTTATTATTTCACCAATGCTATACAGAATTTAACATGAGGTGGGTTTAGTCAAATATCACACTGCACTCCTCACGTTATACATATTGTCTCTATTTTAGTGCACTCTCCACTGTTGACTTGAAATAGCAGCTGACAGCAGGGCTGTAGTCAAGTCCACCTTTGTTGAGTCCAAGATAAGTCCAAGACCAAGACTAGTGGACACCGAGTCAATTCCTAGTCCGAATGAAAGACCGTCAGACGGAGACAGAAAAAAAAACCTCTTCTTACCACTTACTTACAGTAAATGTTAATTATGTGATGTGAGAGACAGTTTTCATTTCAGATGACCATTTTTGCTTTAGTATATTTGTAATAGTCAAAAACTGCAGAGGAACACACTAAAGGATCACATTAGGCCGTGTATTTTACATTAAGTATACAATGGAAATGATACATTCTTTTTTTGGCCATTTTCAACCTTTGTTTTGATAGGACAACAGAAGACATGAAAGGGGAGGGGGGGGAATGACATGCGTCAAAGGGTCACAGGTCGGAGTCTAACCCGGCCCCATTTTTGAGGAGTAACCCTCTATATATGGGCCCCCCTCTACCAACTGAGCTATCTGGGTGCCAGAATGAAACCATTCTAAACCCTCTGAGGTCAAGGGGCATCTTCTTAAATTCACCTTTGTGTGTAAATGTGTTCATATCAACATGTTCTGTATGGTTTCGGTGTTTTGTCTTATTTTGGTAGTCGTCATGCCTTTTGCTCTCTTTCTGTTTTATTTGACGGTCTGGCTTTCTGTCTTGTCTGTCTTTGCTTTGTATTGTAACCGTTTTTGCCTGTGGTTCCAGGATCCTTTGGTTTTTTGTGCATTTTGTACATTGTTGTACGAATGTACACGCCTGGGCCTCTTTCGTCCTCAGAGGGTTAAAATTATACTTGTCCTGAAGAATTCACAGTACAAAGAGCTCGCTGACTTTACGTCTGTGGCCATAATGAAACTGGTCGATGCCTGATGATGGAGTTGTATGATGCAGCCGGGCCTATGCCATGTTGATGACCGTTCTAGATGGATTATGAATCAATACCTGTTTTCTTGAGGAGGGCTCTTCATCACTTGTTTTGTGTTGATAGAGGAGTACTTTACAACAAAAGCAGCAGTGCTGGACTTGGTTGAGACCAACTAGGATAATAGGGAAGTCCAATGGCCAAGTCCGAGCCAAGTCTGAGTAACTACTAACAAGTCCAAGACATGGTCAAAACTTCGTAGTAAGTGCAAGTACATTAGGTTTAAATAAGCAAAACTACAGAGAGCCATATGAAAGTGCTGTTAAGAAGAGAAGGAAACCTTGGGGGGGAAGATGCGTAGGCCTGATGCATGGCGTCCTGATTCAACAGGGAGCTCATTCATCAGCAAACAGTCTGGGTTTTGTTGGTGAGTAGTTGTCCCTGGCTGTGGGGGGGCAGCGAGCGGAGTAGGTGGGTTGGAGTATAGGGTTTTACATGTCCTGGATGTAAGCTGGGGCTGATCCGTCCTGGTCCTGTATTTAAGACAAGTCCGAGAGAAAAACAAAAGACTATAGTACTATGGCCCTGGCTGGCAGGGTCGCAGGCACACAGGACAGACTCTGAAAGTTTTAAATGTACCCCGCATCCCTCTACTTTCCCAAGACAGCGGTGATGGCAGCATGCTTTAGTAATGCTAATGACCAAAGCACAGGTGGAAAAGCAAAGACATCAGGTGAGTTGTGGTAATCTAAGCTTAAACTGGTCATCTGCACTCAGGTGGTGACACGAGGTGAGCAGGACCAACACTCCCATTTCTACTGGCCTTGTACCTAAACCCATAATTAAAGAAAGTAATTTAATAATAATCAATGATTTGTTGGCATTTTTCTCCGTCTGCTCAGCCTTTTTTTTTACTCTGCTCCCTTGAGTACCCATTCTATGTAATCAAGGATACAAATGAAAAAGATTTCCAAGAAATATCATGTCCCAATAAGTTTTTCTTCTCATCTACATCAGCAGAATGGCCAGGACTGAGCAGGACTTTATTGGCATTCGTATTTAAAGATCCCATGACAAGGAAATTTCATTTGCGAGGTTTTTTAACCTTAATATAGTTCCCCCAGTCTATCTATTGTCCCCCAGTGGCTAGAAATGGTGATAGGTGTAAACCGAGCCCTGGGTATCCTGCTCTGCCTTTAAGAACATGAAAGCTCAGATGGGCCAATCTGGAATCTTGCTCTTTATGAGGTCATAAGGGGAAAGGTTACCTTCCCTTTCTCTGCTTTGCCTGCCGAGAGAACTTGGCCCCCCTATGAGAGAGAGAGAGACATCATGGCTTCTGGGGCAGACATCAACCCCCCCCCCCCTCTCTCTTCCTCAAAAGCTACAGAAACAGAAATGGCTCATACTAAGGAAAGCTCATTGTGGGACTGGCTCTAGAGGCTGTAGTTCTGCCCCAAGGCTGAATTTTGGGAAAGAGACTTCAGATACAGTATTAGGGGACCACTAAGGTCTATATAAAAGATACTTCAGATGCAGTATTAGGGACTACTAAGGTCTATATAAAAGAGACTTCAGATACAGTATTAGGGGACACTAAGGTCTATATAAAAGACTTCAGATACAGATTAGGGGAACACTAAGGTCTATATAAAGAGACTTCAGATACAGTATTAGGGACCACTAAGGTAAAGAGACTTCAGATACAGTATTAGGGGACTACTAGGTCTATATAAAAGAGACTTCAGATACAGTTTTAGGGGACAACTAAGGTCTATAAAAAATCATCCAAAGAGCACCAGTTATGGGACCTTTAAGGTTCATCATGATTGAAAAAACTGCTAGAGGTGCATGCATTAATGGATTTATGAGAGTACGCATTTATAAGATTATGAGGAAATGTACGTATAGGATTTGAACATTTCTAACTTTGGCATCTCCCAGATGTAAAATAAACAAACCCATTAAACTGCACCAATCCCCACGCAGATGACTGATTTTTTTAAACGCAAAAAGAAAAAAAAAGTAATGAAGTAAAAAAAAACAATTACAACATCAGAACGATGTATATATGCATAAATGGAACATACAGACATCAATGGTTTGTAAAGCAGTTAATCAGTGACTACATTTTAAAAAACCACCCTCTGAATTACTGGACATACTAAAGGGTAGGCTGTTCTTTTTGTTGTTTTATCCTTAACTAATGTAACGTCCGGTCTGTCCTGCTCGGAATGCAGTTTTCCTTCTCTATGATGCTCCTTGTGCTGTACAGCCCACTCATGAGGCAGCGCCGAATAGGAAGAAGAGAAGCGAGGTTAAGATGGATTACATGTGAACAGAGTCTGTGGCAGGCGGAGGTTAAAGCCCTGTGTGCCAGTGCAGGCGGGGAGAGAGTGGGGGAATGTCAGGAAGAATGGGACAGCCACGGAGGGAGGAGGGAGGGAAAAAGGACATGCGAGAGATGAGACTGCTGGGGGGGGGGGGGGTGCAGTAAAATAAAAAAGGGGACCGAGGGTGAGAGAAGGAGGAGTCTGCAGTCAGGAGGAAAGGACTTGGGAGGGGGGCTGCCAACCCTCCATCACCACCCCCCCCCCCCCACACAAAACACACAACCACACACACCTATCCCTTTCCTGACAGCTTCACCTCCGGATCAGTAGAGCTGGGGATCGTGCATTAATCGTTCCCTGATGCATTTTTAATTGTGCGGGAGAGGAGGAGGAGGGGTAGGCTTGTGGTGGGGGGGGGGGGGGGGGGGGGGGGGGGAAATCACCTCCCTGCTGTCATACGTGTCAGTGAAGTTAGAATGGTGACAAATCAGCCCATACTGATGAGGTGCTCAGGGTGGAAGGGATGCAACACAATGACTTCTTCCTGTACTTTCTGATACAGAAGGAAGGTTCTGTGTAGCCTACATCCTTCATGGACAGCACATTCTGTTGACCCTGGCACTATAGTGTAACAAAGAGGCCTACACGGGGCAGTTATGTTATCAGAGGTCCATATCCTCGACGTTCCACTTCCGGGATTGCTCCAGGAAATTCTGCCAGATGCATGTCTTTCCGCCAAAGTCCGTTATCTTCCTCTGGCGTTCTATCCTCTGCAGAGATGGCAAAGGTACTCCCTTCCAAGTAGAAGTACAGATACTTGTGTTAAAAAATACTCTGGTAAAAGTAGAAGTACTGAATGAACTTCTTTACTCAAGTAAGAGTAACAAAGTACATGCTTGGAAATTTACTTAAAGTACAAAAGTGAAAGTAGCCTCGCAAATGACAAAGCTACCGGGACCAGACACATGTTTCTAAAGAGCTTTAATGGACGGGGAGAAAGGCTCTTTACATGCCAATACCGACAATACATTTTAAATGTACTAGCCCTAAAACATCACATATGTGATTATTGAGACAGAGACTGGGACTCCAGGTTAATAGAATCCTGACTGAGCAGCAAGATATGAATTCAGTTGGGATTCTGTGAGAATTCACAGATCCAGTTTCCCCTTAACGTTTATATATTAAAGGAATCTACATGTACAGTATGTGTATGCTCAGACATGGCTTCTGGAAATTAAATAAAGGATAAAATATGAATTACTAAACAGGCATTAATGAAGAAGTTCCCCAGCACATTGACCAGGAGTCCTTCTTGATGCTTACTATCTCAAACATCTCTCCTCCAGACAGCTAGTCTCTTTTTCTTTTCTCACTTTTTTCACCGTGTGGCGTGCGCGCCCGCTCGGGGAGTGAGGCGCATGTCCGTGCTATTCTCTGACATGCACTCCCAATCACACCTGATAGACGACCTTTGGTACAAAACTAAAGCAACGAGCCAATTTGGTAAAATGTAAGGAGTAGAAAGTACAGATATATGTGTTAAAATGTAAGGAGTAGAAGTAAAAAGTCGGCAGAAATAAATAGTAAAGTAAAAATATCTGATAAATCTACTTAAGTACAGTCTCTGACCCTCTGGTGGATTTCTGGGGACTATGATTACCTGGTCCTCAGATCTCTGCAGGGT